>NC_091471.1:260378911-260513417 GCF_036971445.1 Narcine bancroftii | reverse complement strand
TTCAAAGAGAACAGAAGTCCTTCCAAATTCCCCAGTTGATTCATTATTGATATTTTTATTGTTAATGTTCAGCAACTTTACCAACAATAGAAACATGGAATGTACAAGCAAACTGGAAAGGAAGTCAGTGGTTATACTCTGACATTTACAACAGAGAGGAAAAAAATAATCAACACCCCAATTTGGTTCCCTTAAATTGCTGCTAGTGTGAAGACAGGAAGGACTGACATACTATTTTCCCAGCCATGGAAAGGAGGAGCCTGTGGATCTTAGTTTAGCTGCATGGATTTGGAAGCTCTTTGTTGGTAGGAAGGTGTATTCATGCAGACAAACATACCTCAGTTGTATCTGAAAGTCTGGGCATGGAAGCCAAGATGAGATCTACTTCATCTTTTTTTTGCTAAATATACTATTATGTTTTAAAATCTTCCCACATATTCAGCCAAACCCCTTTATAAAGCAACAAACCCCATCTTTCCTGGAAGATCTCAGAAGGGAGATCTTTTTTTTTAATTTTTTTTTATTTTTCACACTATAAACCATATTGACCAAGATACATACAGACATTTTTCTTCTTAAATATAGTGTTGTTTTCTCCCTTTTCCCCCCTCCCTTCCCTCCCTCCCTCACCCCCTTCCCCATTTATTTGAAGTTCCATCTATAAGATACATTAAACCCGTTAAACAATGTTGTCACTTAATAAAAATAAACAAGAAATTTTACTGAGTCAGTTCTTTTCGTTATCTTCTCCTTCTGTCATTTTAGGTGGTGGAAGTCCACGGTAGGATTTCTCTATTGTGTTTCATGTATGGCTCCCATATTTGTTCAAATATTGTAATGTTATTTCTTAAATTATAGGTTATTTTTTCTAATGGAATACATTTGTTCATTTCTATATACCATTGTTGTATTCTCAAGTTGTCTTCTAATTTCCAGGTTGAAATAATACATTTTTTGGCTACAGCTAGGGCTATCATAACAAATCTTTTTTGTGCTCCATCCAAATCGAGTCCAAATTCTTTGTTTCTTATATTACTTAGGAGGAAGATCTCTGGGTTTTTTGGTATATTGCTTTTAGTGATTTTATTTAATATCTGGTTTAGATCTTCTCAAATTTTTCCACTTTCTCACATGTCCAAATTGCATGAATTGTTGTTCCCATTTCCTTTTTACAGCAAAAACATCTGTCTGATACTGTTGGGTCCCATTTATTTAACTTTTGAGGTGTGATGTATAGCCTGTGAATCCAGTTATATTGTATCATGCGTAACCTCATGTTTATTGTATTTCTCATAGATCCGGAGCATAGCTTCTCCCATGTTTCATTCTTTATCTTTATGTTTAGATCTTGTTCCCATTTTTGTTTAGGTTTACCGTTTGTTTCCTCGTTCTCCTTTTCTTGCAGTTTGATGTACATGTTTGTTACAAATTTTTAAATTATCATTGTGTCTGTAATCACATATTCAAAATTTCTTCCTTCTGGTAACCTCAGACTGTTTCCCAATTTGTCCTTCAAGTAGGTTTTCAGTTGGTAGTATGCAAACATTGTATCGTGAGTTATATTATATTTATCCTTCATTTGTTCAAAGGATAATAATTTATTTCCCGAAAAACAATTTTCTATTCTTTTGATCCCTTTTCTCTCCCATTCTCTAAAGGAAAGGTTATCTATTGTGAAAGGGATTAGCTGATTTTGCATCAGAATTAGTTTTGGTAGTTGGTAATTTGTTTTATTCCTTTCTACATGAATCTTCTTCCAAATATTGAGCAGATGATGCAATACCAGTGAATTCCTACGTTACACCAATTTTTCATCCCATTTATATAGGAAATGTTCAGGTATCTTCTCCCCTATTTTATCTAGTTCTAATCTAGTCCAATCTGGTTTTTCCCTTGTTTGATAGGTATCTTAATTGTGCGGCTCTATGATAATTTTTAAAGTTTGGTAGTTGTAAGCCTCCTTGTTTATACCATTCTGTTAATTTATCTAGTGCTATCCTCGGTTTCCCCCCTTTCCATAAGAATTTCCTTATTATTTTCTTTAACTCCTTGAAGAATTTCTCTGTTAGGTATATTGGTAATGACTGAAATAGGTATTGTATCCTTGGGAAAATGTTCATTTTAATACAGTTTATCCTGTTAGTGGTAAGTCTTTCCAATGCTCTAAGTCGTCTTGTAATTTTTTCATTAATGGATGGTAATTTAGTTATATAGATGGCCGAGGTTTTTATTTAGTTGTATACCTAGGTATCGCATTGTTTGTGTTTGCCATCTAAATGGTGATTCTTTCTTAAACTTTGTGAAATCCGCATTATTCATTGGCATTGCTTCACTTTTATTTGCGTTGATCTTGTACCCCGATACTTCTCCATATTCCTTCAATTTCCTATGTAATTCTTTTATTGATATTTCTAGTTCTGTTAAGTATATTATAACGTCATCTGCAAATAGACTGATTTTATATTCCTTCTCTTTTATTTTTATCCCTCTTATTTTATTTTCTGTTCTTATCAGTTCTGCTAGTGGTTCTATAGCTAACGCGAACAGTGAGGGAGATAGTGGACATCCCTGCCTTGTTGATCTGCTTAAATTAAATTGTTTCGATATATATCCATTTACTGTCACTTTCGCCAATAGCCCCTTATATAATACTTTAATCCAATTAATATATTTCTCTGGTAGGCTGAATTTTTGTAGTACTTTGAATAAATAATTCCATTCTACTCTGTCAAAGACCTTCTCTGCGTCTAAAGCAACCGCGACTGTTGGAGTTTTATTTCCTTCTACTGCATGAATTAAGTTAATAAATTTACAGATATTGTCTGCTGTTCGTCTTTTTTTAATAAATCCAGTTTGGTCTAGATTTACTATTTTTGGTACATAGTCGGCCAATCCGTTTGCTAATAGTTTAGCTATTATCTTATAATCTGTGTTAAGTAGAGATATTGGTCTATATGACGCTGGTGCAAGTGGATCTTTCCCTGTCTTTGGTATTACTGTAATTATTGCTGTTTTCCATGAATCTGGTATGCTTTGTGTTTTATCAGTCTGGTTGATTACTTCCAGCAGGGGAGGAATTAATAAGTCTTTAAATGTTTTATAGAATTCTATTGGGAATCCATCCTCTCCTGGTGTTTTATTATTCGGTAGTTTTTTTAATTATCTCTTGTATTTCTTCCATTTCAAATGGTTCTGTTAATTTATTTTGTTCCTCTGTTTGTAATTTCGGTAGTTCAATTTTAGTTAGAAATTGATCTTTTTTGTCTTTTTTCCCTTTGTTTTCAGTTTGATATAGTTGCTCGTAGAATTCCCTGAAGTTTTCATTGATCTCCGTTGGATTATATGTAATTTGTTTGTCCTTTTTCCTTAATGCCAATACCATTCTTTTAGTTTGTTCTGTCTTAAGCTGCCACGCTAGAATTTTGTGCGTTTTTTCTCCTAGCTCATAATAGTTCTGTTTTGTCTTCATTATGTTCTTCTCCACCTTATATGTTTGTAGTGTTTCATATTTTATTTTTTTATCTGCCAATTCTCTTCTTTTAGTTGCATCTTCCTTTATTGATAATTCTTTTTCTATATTTGTTATTTCCCTTTCCAACTGTTCTGTTTCCCGATTGTAGTCCTTCTTCATCTTAGTTACATAACTTATTATTTGCCCTCTGATGAACGCTTTCATTGCGTCCCATAGTATAAACTTATCTTTCACTGATTCCGTATTTATTTCAAAGTACATTTTAATTTGTCATTCAATTAATTCTCTAAAATCCTGTCTCTTAAGTAGCATGGAGTTTAATCTCCATCTATACATTTTTGGTGGGATATCCTCTAGCTCTATGGCCAATAACAGGGGTAAGTGGTCCGATAATAGTCTGGCTTTATATTCCGTTTTCCTAACCTTCTTCCCTTGAATGTGGGCTGATAACAGGAATAGGTCTATCCTTGAGTATGTTTTATGTTTACCCGAATAATATGAATATTCTTTTTCCTTTGGGTGTTGTTTCCTCCATATATCCAAAAATTGCATTTTTTGCATCGATTTAATTATAAATTTGGTTACTTTGTTCTTTCTGCTAGTTTTTTTTCCAGTTTTATCCATGTTTGAGTCCAAATTAAGGTTAAAATCCCCTCCTATTAGTATGTTTCCTTGCGTATCTACTATCTTCAAAAAGATATCTTGCATAAATTTTTGATCTTCTTCATTAGGTCAATATACATTGAGTAAATTCCAAAATTCTGAATATATCTGACATTTTATCATTACATATCTCCCTGCTGGATCTATTATTTCCTCTTCTATTTTGATTGGTATATTTTTATTGATTAATATAGCTACTCCTCTGGCTTTTGAATTATATGATGTTGCTGTTACATGTCCTATCCAATCTCTCTTTAATTTCTTGTGTTCCACTTCAGTTAAATGTGTTTCTTGTACGAATCCTATATCAATTTTTTTCTTTTTTCAGTAAATTTAGCAGTTTCTTCCTTTTGATTTGGTTATGTATTCCATTAATATTTAAAGTCATAGTTCAACATACTCATTTAATACTTTGTTTATCTTTCCTTTCCATTTCCTCATCACCACCTTCCCTTCTTATCCATTTCTGCTTTCTTTTTTTGAACACATTATAAGACAACATTTCTAAAACATAAAATATTTCCACTATTCTCATATCTAAAATTCCTTTAACCCCAATAGTCCCTCCCTTTTCTGAGTTGCCCTTTGTCCCTTGTTGGGCAACCACATCTCCCCTCTCCATTTAGATTTGCGAATCCGCTCGCAAGCGTCAACTGATTTCACAGTGACCGTTATTCTTCCCCACCCAGCCCCCCCAGAAAAGATTTTAATCTTCATATATAACAAAGGTCACTCTCTTAATTCTCTCCTTATTTCCTTTCTTTCCCTTCTTAGTTCTTATCTATACTCTATTTATATATATATATATATATATATATATATACACACACACACACACATATACACACACACACATAGTTTGTTGTCATTTTTGTTCTTTTTACATCTCTTCATCTGTCTGTTTTGTAGTTGTTGTGCAAATTTTCGTGCTTCTTCCGGATCCGAGAATAGTTTGCTTTGCTGCCCCGAAATAACTATTTTAAGTACCGCTGGGCATTTTACCATAAATTTATAACCTTTTTTCCATATGGTCGTTTTTGCTGCATTGAACTCCTTCCTCTTCTTCAGGAGTTCAAAACTTATATCTGGATAGAAAAAATTTTTTTGACCCTTGTATTCCAGTGGTTTTTTGTCTTCTCTTATTTTTTTCATTGCCTTCTCCAATATATTTTCTCTTGTTGTATATCTTAGGAATTTTACTAGAATGGATCTTGGTTTTTTGTTGTGGTTGTGGTTTAGGGGCTAATGTTCTGTGTGCCCTTTCTATTTCCATTTCTTCCTGTAATTCTGGTCTTCCTAGGACGCTGGGGATCCATTCTTTTATAAATTCTTTTATATTTTTGCTTTCTTCATCTTCCTTAAGGCCCACTATCTTTATATTGTTTCTTCTATTATAATTTTCCATTATATCTATCTTCTGAGCTAACGGCTCCTGTGTCTCTTTAACTTTTTTATCAGATTCTTCTACTTCCATTTCTATGGCTGTTTCTCATTCTTCCACCTTGTCTACTCTTTTTCCTATATCTGACATGACCATCTCTAATCTATTCACTTTTTCTTCTGTACTTTTTATTCTTCTTTTTATTTCACTGAATTCTTGTGACTGCCATTCTTTTACTGTTTCCATATATTCTTTAAAAAAAAATCCATGTACTTGCCCTTCCCTTCATCTTCCATTTCTCTGTGTTCTTCCTCCTCTTCTTCTGAGTCCACTCCAGGATCTGTGTCCTTTACCTCTGTCTCTTCTGGTTTTCTTGTTGGGTTGTTTGTTTTATTTTGTTGGGTATTCTTGGTCTTCTTATTTTTATTAAAAGTGTCTTGGTGTTGGTCTTCTTCCTCTGGGTTGGTCATCTGTTGTTTCTTTGATTTCTTATTTTTATTCTCTTCCTTCTTGATCTCGTTATTTTCTATGTTTTCCTGTTGAGAGTCTTGCTGTTGTGTTGTAGTTGTCTGTTTCCCGTCAGTGTTATTTTTGTCTTGCACATGCGCGGTTGCGCACTTTTGTTTGGCTCCGTGAGCCATTTTTGTAGTCCTGAGTTCAATGTTTCCACTGACCTCAGGGAGCGGGCTTCTCTCTCTACAGCGGGCCTCCTCGTACCGGTAAGGCCTTCACCTTCCTCCTCCGATGTCCTTCCTTCTTTTCTTCCCGTTGTTTTTGGTTTTTCTTTCTTCGCTGCCATTTTCTCCACACTTTCACTTTGTTATGGTTTCTATGTTTGTGCCTTTGTTTTTTTCTCTATCTTTTTTTTACTTTTCTGGAGAGGGCTGGAGTTCCCCTACCAGCCACTACTTCATCACGCGACTCCTCTCCAGAAGGGAGATCTTGAAGCCGATCAACTATATAATTAGATCAGACCTAATCTGCAACAGCTCAAGATACCTATCAGTTTGTAATCCACAACATCATTACATACCAATTACCTCTCAGTGACTGTCTGAAATTTTAAATTGTCCCCTCAGCTGCACAATATATTACAAGTATTCCACTTTCAATTCCACCACCTTTTTTTGAAGAAATGTTTCTTGACTATACCCAAATGTCTTGGTCCAAATGTTAACATCTCCCATACTCACCAAAAGAGTAAAAAAAATTGTCATAGAGGTTTTCAAAATTATAAAGGGTTTGATAATATAAATAATAAAAATAACTGCTCCATCAATATTAGTGAGTAGATTTAAGACCTTTGGCCAAAGAACAATGATAGGTGAAACAAACAAGTGTATGCATGGCTCATGAAAACTGAAATTAGAAGAGTAACTCATAAATACTCATAGAACATGGTTATGGGGAAAGAACCACGAATGGAACAAAATGGACAAGACAAGCATGATGCAACTCAAATGTTTTGGAGAAACTCAACAAGCAGCATCCATAGATTGACATCGACCCCCAATTCAATTGACCAATCACTTAACCAACATTCCAAGGTACTTGCTTGGAAGTCCAGAAGAAGCCAGTCTGAGGATAGGAATCAAACTCAAATGCAATAGCTGTATACCACAAGGAGAGTTTAAAAAACCAACATCCAAACTACAATATTCATGAGATGCATCACGGGAAATTCTTTTGCATTTTTCAACTAAAGTGTAAGAAAAATTTGGAATGTTTTCATAAATTCCATGGCCTCCCAAATCAGTCCCATCATGCACCATTTTTGCAAAGATTGAAAATAGATCACAAGACTATAAATGAGACTGGGAAGAATTTCTAAACCTCTGAACCTACAAACTCTTTAGCATACAGAGGCAACATGAACAATAAGCTAGTCTCACAGTTCTTTCTAATAGTGCAATTTTTAAAAAAATTATCAGAATTTAAATTCCACATAGACTGATGTCTTCACATCATTAGTATAGTCCCCAAAATTACTCACAAGATACCTTATTCATGCTCTCTGAATAACTATCATCGGCAGTAAGAAGTTGAACCCTGCAGTGTTTCTTCAACAGAACTAGTAAAATTCAAACGGTATGAGAAAAAAGTTGGGTTTACATTTTTTTCTGCAATTGTAATTTTACATTTTGGGTGGAAGCTGCATTTTTGGGACTGGGCTAAAACATTAAAATGCAAGGGAAACTGAGCATACATCTGAGTCAAGATGTAGTAATATACACAAGTACTGGCTTGTGTGGGCTACATGTTCAAGCAGAGAGCTGAAGGATTAATTTACAAATCATTTAACATTTGGTGCAGCTTGTACAAAATGAGTGAAAAATGTTGTCCATTCAGTGAAAAGGAAATGTATACATGTAGAACACAGAAGACTGCAGCACAGTACAGGCCATTCAGCCCTCTTATGTTGTGCTGACCTATATATTCCTTAAAAACCATTAAATCCTCCTCAACCCGTAACCCTCTATTTTTCTGTATAAGAGTCTCTTAAAAGGGCGTAATGTTTCAGCCTCTACCACCATCCTTGGCAGGGCATTCCAGGCAACCACAACTCTGTGTAAAAAAAAAAAAAAAAAAAAAATTACACCTGATGTCTTCCCTAAACTTCTCTCCCCTAAACTTCACTTTGTACACATCTTGTCTGGTGCTTACTATTCCGGCACTGGCTGCCCACCTTATCTATGCCTCCCCTACTCTTGTGGGCCTCTATCAAGTCTCCTCTCATCCTTCTACACTCCAAAGAGAAAAGCCAAAGTGCTGCTTTGCCTCATAAGGCACATTCTCCAATCCCGGCAACATCCTGGTAAATCTACTCTACTCTTCTCCAAAGCTTCCATATCCTTCCTCTCATGAGGTCACCAGAACTCAATATAATACTCCAAGTGTGGTTTAAAAAGTTTAAATTTAAAATGTCTAATTTTTTTTTTTTTTTTTAAATGCTTGTCGTTACTATATTGGACGGGTGAAGACCTGAAGTCACGCTATGCCATGCAAGACCAAGAGACATGGGAGCAGAAATAGGCCATTCAGCCCATCTCTGGCCATGTCATGACCCATTCTTCCACTCAGCCCTACTGCCCTGCCTTCTTCCCATAACCTTTGATAAAATGACTAATCAGGAACCTATCAATCTCGGCCTTGAATGCACCCAATGATGCAGCCAACCTGACATGGGTTGGAAAGGAACCAGCCCACTCAGTCAGAGGGTCCCATGTCCCAATGCAAACAACACTCACCGGACCAGCACGGAGCCCACCACCTCACCTCCCTAAATTGGGATAAAATAATGTTCTTTTAAAAAAAAAATTTTGTCAATACCATTTTACATCAAAACTGCTGCTTCCTTAGTGAGGGCATGAATTCCACAGGCATCACAAACATTTGAAATTGTGACCATGCAACTTTAATCAATAATCAAGTTCACACTGACCAACAAGAATGTTTGCAGTGGCACAGGTAAAACTGGGATTTGAGAACAAACAAATTGCAGGGTTTTGCTGGAGATGAAATTACTTACCTTAATACAACTTCCATCACTAATTCCTTTAATATAAAGGAAAGTTTCAAAGCACTTCATACACTACCAGAGAAATGCAATGAGACAGCAATTGAGATGCACTGAGATGATTTTATCCATTTTGGCTGAGGAAGGAATGTGTGCCATCTTTGCATTGTTAGGGTTCTCAATCTTGTGTTCAACAGTCAGATAGCATTCATAAAAAACATCCCCAGTTTTCACCAAGTCTTCAAACTGAAGTATTAATTTTGTTTTTTTCTCCACAGATTCTGATCTGTTAAACATTTCCACAAAATTTTCTGCTTTATTTCTGATATCCACCATCCAGTTATTTTTATTATTTTAATCATGAAAATTGATTAAATATAATGGTAGGAATTTATGTTTAAAAATTAGTTGGTCCACATCCAGTACTAGATCAGTTAGCCACAGATAAGTATCTGACCTGCTGAATATTTCCACCATTTTCTGTTTTATTTTAGATGTTCTCCCTCTGCAGCATTTTTTAAAAATTTCACTGTGAAAATATCTAAATGAGTACATTGCAAATAGACTTCCATCTTCTTGCACTGTAACATTCCAACACACTGAGTTCTAAGTGCGGAACTTGCATCTCTTTTTTGCTCTTGATGTAATCTAACCACTTCCTGATTTAATGACATCTTTGATATCTTGGGCCAATGTTTCATGGATCTCAACTAAAAACAAACTGATAAGAGGTGACAAAACCATTGAGGAATTTTGAGTCTACCGGCTTCACAAATAGATTTACAAATTTTGTTTTGGCATCTGCAGGAGGAGATGCTGAGCAAGGTACCTGTTCAAACATGACAGGTATCTGCATGACAACTTCACTTTTATACTTAGAATAGTTTTGCAGGTTGAGGAGCAGTGTACACTGAGTTCTGTTAAGGTGCCGAGAACAAAACAAAAAACAAAATGGAGTCAGCAGCCAAGTTGACCATGAAGTACAAGCAAGATAATGAAATTGAGAGCTTTGGCACATGCATTATAATCAGTTCCAAGACAGCAGAAAATAAGTGTAAACATGTTACTCTTGCACAATATCAAGAATGAGTCAATTTAATGACGCAAGAAAACCAAAAAGATCAGCAGAAAAGAAACCAGAAACCAAAAACCTTGGCAGCAATGGGATTCTGCTCTAATTTGAACTTCAGTTTCCATCCTAGTTACTTTTCGGAGACTGCTGCTAAAGAATATCAGAGCACTTATCTGTGAAATGTTGTGTACTGAATGGAATCCTATGAATTAAAAATAATGCTGAGGTAGTAGTGGGTGATTAGTTTCACCAGTAAATCTGGAGAATTTGGTTATTCAAAATAAAATAAAATTTGGAATAAGAAACTAAATGTTGGTAACAATGATTATGAAACTGCAGGTTAGGCAACCCACTGCAGCAGACCAGTGAGGGGCTCGAAAGCCAAAGGACTCACACCAGACTGTGGGCTGATGAAGGTGAAACACAGAAGTCTGCAGAAGTTGTGATTGTAGTAAAAAACAGAAATGCTGGAGGAACTCAGCAGGTCTCACAGCATCCACAGGAGATAGATCTATAACCAACATTTGAGGCCCGAGTCCTTCCTCAAGTTACGAGTCAAAAGCAGGCAGATTAAAAGGCTGGGGGAAAGGGAAGAATGGAAAGGGGAGGAGTACAGACCAACAGACAAAGGTGTTAATTGGATATGAGGAGGACAGGTGAGGAAAGGTGAGAACTGATCGAGGGAGGTGGCAGATTTTGGCTCTGTGAATGGAGGTAGAGGGAAAAGGGGAGAGAGAAAGAGCTAAAGGAGACCGGCAAAGATGGGATGTGGGGGTGGCTAATGGAAACCAGAGAAGTCGATATCAAGGCCACCCATTTGGAGGTAGCCTTGGACTGGCAGTGCATGAGACCATGGACAGACATGTCAGCAAAGAATGGGTTGGGTTAATGGAGTCAGACCCGTGAGAACCAGGTATTGGGTTTGCAGTTTGTAAGGGTGTCGACGTAAAGAAAGGCTCCCTCGCAAAGGTCCCCAGGTTTCTGATCATATTAGAGTTTCAGAATGAGGAGCTCAGGTTCACTGCTGGAACAGGAGGCATGTGGTGGGAGAGATTCTGGGAAAGCAGGAGACAAATCTGGACTCTGGGTTTCTGAAGAGACTCTTTATTGGTGAGGAAGCTAAGCTGTAGGTGCCACTTTGACAATAAGCGAAGTTTGAATCCAAACTGGCTCATTAGCATATTTTAAGGAAGGAGGTCTGCCTGGGGTAAATCTGACTGCAGGCATATAACAATGTGACTGAATTAATTCACCTGAAATAGTCAGGCAAAACTGTCAAGTGATGGTCAATACATTCATCTTCCACATCCCAGCAATTAATTAAAATAAAAATCTCTACAATCAAGGCAGTCAGGAGAATACCATTTAGAGTTGTTCTCTGCATCTATCCCAAGGAAACAGTATGGAATTTCATACACATCAAGAGCCACACTCAACAGTTCAACCAGATACCCAACGTCATCAGAGGTAAATAACATTAAACGTAAGCAGATGGCTTAAGTGTGAAGTGTATTAACATTACCTACTTCTAATAACTCAATCCTATTTCAATTAAGTACATGTGGGGGGGTGGAAGAATATGTTGAAGTAAGCATAGTGATCTCCACACTTGGGTACCAAAAAGATTTAACTCAACATTATATTTAATTTTTCCACCATTTCATTCCATGTGGTTGCAGTTATGTAGATACAATAAAGATCACACGATCCCAAGAACATCAAATGTGTACCATGTTCTTCAGTGACGTTACATACCAGAGATTAGTTTGCGGAGTATTCACTTGAAGTAGAGAGTTGAGATTGAGCAATTAATTTATAATATTTTAAAAAACTGGACCTAAACAGCTGGTTATCCTTTAGTATTTTCAATTAGTATCACAAGTGAAAAATATGATCTAGCTATCTGGAGAAACACAGAGGACCAGACGCTGGAATGTGAAGCTGAACAATATGCTGGGGGAAATCAGCAGGTCAACATTTCAAGCAGAAACTCTTTATTGAGAATGATCTAGATGTCCTTCTGCTCCATAATTTTCACTTTCAAATGAGATCATCTGAGAAAAACATCACATATTGCTACGGATATACTGATTATAGCAGTTACATCACCAGATAAGTAAATAGTTGCTCAAATCCCTTAAGAGCAGTTTGAGAATTTGACTTCAGTTTTAAAATACGTGGAATCAAAAGCTAATATCAATATTTATGAATGCTGGATTCATGACCCACTGGCGCAATATCCCTCAGGAAAAGAATTTCACTGTTCTTCCTTGAAGAAGTCTGCATGTGATGGCAGTCCCACATTAACTGCACAAGCAAACTTATCACATTAAACCTGCTTCAACAAAATCAAATAGGAAATAACCAAACACCATCAGTCAGCTAGGAATCTACAATAAAAGATGGCTGTGCAAGCAATGATCATAAGAAATTTTTTAAAAACCTTTGTATAAAAATAGCATTTCTTAATTTCGCCATCAGTTTTTCCAACCAGAAAAGTCTATTCAACCCACAAGACCACATTAATAAAGTCTCATCTAGTCTTAGTTCTTGTTTCCAGTTATCTAATTGGTATAATTTCCAAAATCTAACCAAATGCAAACAGCCACTTCACCCTTTTTTCTTTACTCAAGGTTCTACCTCGTGAAATCCTCATTCTGTAGATTTCAGTCATAAGAGTAGAATAAAAAAAAAGACCACCTCTGAAGCCTGCCCCACCATTCAATATTTGCCTCATCTGTCCCAGATGTCCTCTGTACAAGACAACTCAACTGAAACTCAACACTGATGCTTTAGCCCGAAGGTTGAGGGTGTGAATTCCACTTTGGATACAGAATCAGGGCAAATATTTGAGAGCAAAGAGAAATGCTCCACTTTCAAAGTTCTCAACTTTCAGGAAAAACAATAAAACATGCCAGCTCCCAGGATTCTGACTAGAGGGTTCCAAAGAACCAGGATTTTTATTGCCATGAGCATGTATCACAAAATTCATTGTTTGGCAGCAGTGTACAGCAATTGTTATAAATTATATTTTTAATTAATGCAAAAAGAAAAATTGAGGTTGAGTCTGTGGTTCATGGTCCATTTAGAAATCTGAAGGCAGAAAGGAAGAAGCTGTGTTTGTACTGTTGGGTGTTCATCTTCAGGCTCCTGTACCTCTTTCCTGATGGAGCACTGAGAAGAAAGCATGGCCTGGATGGTGAGGATCCTTGATGATAAAGGCTATTTTCTTGAAACACCACCTCTTGTAGATGTCCTTAATGTCCTAATGCCTATGATGTTGCTGGCCAAGTTCACAACTCTCTGAAGCCTCTTTCTGTCCGGCACATTGGTACCTCCACACCAGACATTGATGCAGCCAGTCAGAATGCTCTCCTCAGTACACCTGAAGAAATTTGTGACATTCCAAATCTCCTCAAACTCATAACAACATATAGCCACTGCCAAGTCTTCTTCATTATTGCTTCAATATGAAGGCCCCAAGATAGATCTTCAGAGATGTTGACATCCAGAAATTTGAAGTTCTTTACCCTGCTGACTGGTTTGTGATCTCCTGGTTTCACCTTCCTGAAGGCCATTGAATGTATTCATCCAACACATCAGCCTAACCATCCTTTTTTTTTAATTATTATTATTTTTACGAGAAGTAGAGCCTCATTTAAGAAAGATCAGAGAGAATTGGCAAATAAGCAGGGGAAATGGATTGATGGGGGTGCTCTCAGAGACAGCATAAACATGATGGGCCAAATGGCTATCTAAAGGCCTTTTTAATGGAGAATGTAAACTCTGATTCTCCATCGCTGTACTTCCCTCTATAAAAGGTCCGAAGGTGGACAGACTGCTGGAATACGCTCCAGCTTCCATCTGCCTTTGGGGGGGGGGGGTAATTTAAAGGTGGAGTCAAAAACTATAAAATCAGCCTAACCATCTTGACCAAACATCCAACTGAAACTTCACTGAGCGAATCATATTGGTGTAATAGGAGTTGACCATGCACTCTGGGAATACTGCATAGTGTTTAAACAAATGAAATCCTCAAAATATCTCTCGTACTCAGATCCAAGTGTGTTTGGTCTGTATGGTTCCCTTTAAAGATGAACAACTGAATAAAAATATCTGATTTAACAAAAGAAGTCAGATTCAGCTTTAACTACATTATTCTAATAAAAACAGATTTATATTCTTTACTGTACTGAAAGCTATCCTTCAGAATTCAACACTACTTTTTATTCCATACAGCCAGGGTGGGTTTTACTCCAAACCAATATTCTATTCTAGGAACATTTTAAATATTACAGCTATTGTGAAGTGGTGTCAATGCAGCTAACACCAATGCAGTTGGCACAATTAAAATGAGCAACTCTACTGTCACTAGGCAAAATGATATTAGCCACTGCACAGTATTCTGCACGTTTCATTCTGACAGTTCCAGCTGGTTAGAGACACTGTATTCGTGTAACCTTGGAGCGGAACCATCAAAATAGCAGTCTTATTCATTCACCAGCCAATTTGAAGATGTTTTGTTAAGAGAAAAAATATTCGAGCAACACCCAAGGATTACAACCTATGTGACTTGACTCATGTAGACAGAAAGTTCAAGGTTTCTCCTGCTTTAAACTGCCCTATCTCAGCATTCCACAATTAGCCACAATCTGGCATAGGTCTTGGACTATCATCCCATTAGAATCAGATTTTTTTTGTCAGGAATACGTCACAAAATTCTTTGATCTGTGGCAGCATCACAGTCCAAGCATTTATTATGGTATTTAAAATATTACTAAACAAAAATAGTGCAAAGAAAGACAAAGGTAGTGTCTGTGGTTCATTGTTCATTCAGAAATCTGACGACAGAGGGGAAGAAGCTGACCTTGTGTCGCTGAGTGCCTGACTTCAAGCACCTTCTTCAGAGAGCATGGCCTGGATGATGGGGGTCTTCGGGGATAGAGGCTTCTTAAGACACTGCCTGTTATAGATGTCCTTGATGGACTTGTCTACTCACTCAATTATCCTTAATTCATCTTATGGATGAATTAGATCCATAGATTCCCCACCCCCCTTTCCAATTTTTACAGATCTCCCCTCCCTTCTCCACCCAGGCAACCTCTTGCCCCAATCGCTGCTGTCCCCTCCCTCATTTCTCCACCTATCATCTCCTGCCTTTACCACCTCCCTCCCCCCCCCCTATCTTTTGTTCGGACACCTGCCAGTATTTTCTCACACCTTGATGAAGGGCTCAAGCCTGAAACGTTGGTTCTGTATCTTTACCTTTGCTACATTAAGGACACTCCTTGACCTGCTGAGCTTCTCCAGCATTTTGAGTTTTTATTTAACTACAGTGTCTACAGATTTTCGTGATTTACTTAGACTGGGTGTGATTCCTCCAGTGGCTTAAAAGTTAATGATCTCTAGATGCATACAGGAAAGTAAGATAACTCAGCAATGATCAATAAATTTAAAAGTTTCCAAAGTTATAACTTTGTACGAAGAAACTGGGCCAAAAATCAGGAAATATTACACATAAAAAAGTTCTAAAACCTCAACAGGTCCCACAGCATCTGTAGAACGAGAAATAAAATGGACATTTCAGGTTAAAGATCCCTCAAAAATCTCAGCAGGATGGGGGTCAACACTGGCACATTGCCACATTATTGCTGACCTTAGTTAACCCAAGATAATACTCCGCCTTCTCAGTAACCAGCTGCAGTCCACAAGTACACACTTTGGTGTAAATTCTGGAAAGCCATCTGTTTAACTAACAGCTTGTATTTGTACTGTAAAAATAGTGTAATAGTTTGGGTTACACGGGCAAGAGAGGGTTGCAGGAGCAAGTTCAGAAATATTTCCTCTAATAAGATGCACTGAAAATCCCAGCAACCTTATTAATGACAACTGCAAAGGACATAATGAAATACAAGTTTTCTCCAAAGAATGCACTGTCTGAAACTAACTATTCTTGAACATGAAAAATATGCAGGGCCAATGAGAGAGGAATAGACCAGTGAGACCAACTGAATAAATAGATCCTTCAAAAACCCAACAAAAACAAACCAAATGGCATGCTCTATGAGCTTAAGATTACATCAGTCACTCTGACAATATTGAAATCTTTTACAATGAAACCCACTTTCATTGGCGAGTGACAATGAAAAACAGTAGGTGACTAAGAAAGATGAACAAGTAAAACTTCTCTGGTACTAAGTGATGTACCTGAAACATCTTCAGACAAATGGCTTGTACATCATTTCAGTATTGTCTTCAATGACCCCGAATGCTGCCATAACTCGGGCTCTCCATTTTTCCCCAAAAGTGCCCCATTCACACAAAATTCAATGCAAATCATTCCTAGATATCTGCACCTCTATACAAACACAGCTGGCCTCTCACATCAACAACAGCTCTTTCATGATTCCCTTGTGAACAATAAATACTTTTGTTGGTATTGAAGACTTTTAATTTGACAAGTCAGATCTCTGTGTAATTTCGGTAAACAGTGGAGCGGCCTATGGTCTCAATACATATTCATCATATCTCAATTTGTTGCTATCCTGAAAACTTGTCACTGTGTTTTAATAAGACCCCTACTCAATATAATTCCACTGTACAAACATTGGAGAGCCTTACACCATGGAAAAAGGCTATTTGGCCCTCTATATCCACACCAAGCAGAGGGCACAGAGTGGTGGGAGTGTGGAATAAGCTACCAGCTGAAGTAGTCAACAGGGGCTCAATTTTAACATTTAAGGAGAATTTGGACAGGTACATGGATGGGAAAGGTATGGAGGGCTATGAACTGGGTCAAAGTCAATGGAACTGGGCAAAAAAATGGTTCAGCACAGACTAGAAGGGCTAAAGAGGCCTGTTTCTGTGCTACCATGTTCTAAGGTTCAATAGTACTCATGCATATTAATCCAATCTTCAGCACTTAGCCCACAGCCTTCAATCCCTTGGCAACTCAACACTTAAGATGCCATCAGCAACTGTGCTTCCACCACGCTCTCTGGCACTATATTATATATGTTCTCCACTTTCTGAGTGAAAAAGTCCTCCTCAGATGCCCTCTAAATCTCTTTGCCCTTTCCCTGAATGCATCCTCCATTTTATTCATCACTGATAAGGAGAAAAGTTTGCTGTTGTCTGCCCTATCTATGGTATACCTCAATCTTAAACCCCTTTCACACTTGCAAGTGATCCCAGAAGTCAAATGCCAATCGGCCTTTAAAGTGAAAAGTGTGAAAGCAAAATCAGCTCAACGTCAGTGTCAGATGATGTCATCTCATGCCGGAGATTGACTGCCTCTAACCCTAGTAGAATCCCTGGTGTCTGTAGACACCTGCGTTGCAATCAGGCAAGTGTGAAATGGGTAATTGAACCAGTAGAAGGTAGAACAGTCCTAACCCCAGGGATGGCTCCTTGCAGGGTGTGAAAGCGTTCAATGTCCCAGTTAGGAGTGGTCAAGTATGAAAAGCCAAACCCCCATTCCTATACCAGGACACTGAATGGCCAATTTAGTGGGATGCAAGTGTGAAAGTGGATTGAAGCACCTTAACCATGGGAAAGTTCCTTTTGGTAAGTCTAAAAGGGCCCCATATTTGAAGTTCATCATGATGTCCATCTCCACTTGGCTCACGCTGTAAATAATATCTTTATAAATCACCAAAAAAAAACCTACTGGAACAGTGAAGAATTAATTTACCAAAAAAAAAATCAAACTGGGAATAAAATGGACAATTGGTCAACCACATATTTATACCATTAGCCTCCTCCAGGAGAAGGACCTAGCCTCACTAGTCTCTCCTTATAGCTGAAGAGATCCATCCCAGGCAACATTCTGGTGTATTTCCTCTGCACTCTTTTCACCACTATCACATTTTCTATAATGTGGTGTGCAGAACTGCACATTTCTTCAGTGGAGATCGGACTAATAATTTATAGAGTTGGAACAGAATGCCATGCACCTTTTGTGGGGGTGAAGAATGAGGAAAACTCAATCAACTCCTATTTTGCCATCTATTTTTGTAAAGGCCTGTTGTAGGCCCATTCTGAACAAGATCCAGTGTTGATCTTGCATTCAGCAGTGTTTTATTTAAAGGTGAAGGGTGAGGGAGACTGTAAACTGCAGATTTAGGCTATTTTAATCAGGGTGTACGTCATTTTCATTCAAAGCAGTAATATACATATAAAATGATTTTTTTTCACTACTGATTACCAAACTGTTACAGTCTGAAAGATTCTTGTCTTGGTGTGAAGCCTCAGTTGAAATATGTCAAACCAGTTATGTCTGATCTGCAAACAATCTATAACAAAAGTTAGAACAGTCAGACAGAACAAATTGACAAGCTCTTTCGTAACTACCTGGTTTGTGATCATAAATTCAATTGAATAGACTAAGCAGTTCCAGTGGCTGCAAAGAGAAAATTTACGAAAATATACTTACGTTAGTATATCTCTGAGCATACATGATATTATGTGATTAAAATAGTCATCTGCAACAAACTGGCACCATTGTGCCAAACATTATCAAATACTGTTGCTCCAATCTGACAACAACAAATCAGTGATAGACATTTTTAAAGTCTCCACAATCATCAAAACTTTCAGGTAACACATTAAAGATGTTTCTCATCTGAGAAAGTTCAGTTCTGCAGTAACTAATTAAGTGTTACACAACAAAAGATGAGATGTGTACTAGGTTCAATTTCGTTTGCACTGTTAGCTGTTGTGGAAGTTTTAAATTTAGACATACTGCAACAGGCCCTTTCAGTCCATGTCACCTACCAACCCCCCCCCCCCCCCCCCCAGTACGTTTCGAAGGGTGGGGATGAAACCGGAGCCCCCAGGGTAAACCCACGCAGATACGGGGAGAATGTACCAACTCCTCAGACATCACAGGATTCGAACACCGGTCCTGATCGCTGACACTGTAACAGCATTGTGCTCACCACCATGCTAACTGTGCCACCCTATGATGGGTGCTGGGGAAGAAGGAAGAGAAGGGCAAAGAGCTTCAGCCATTACAAGAGGAATGATAAAAAGATCCCAACACAAAACATTATCTGCCCATTTGTCTCTGTGAATGCTGCATAGCCTGCTGAGTCCCTCCAGCTTCTCTGCGCAAGAGGAATGAGAGTTCATTCACCTGCTGACAATCCCCCACTGGAGGCTATTTCATCTGGAATGTGATAAAATAGGTTAATTGTCCATTTTCTGAAGTTAGTAGATAGCTACTTACCATCAGTAATAAAGTGGAGGGTACCTGTGGAAATACAGTTGTGGCTAAAAGTGGTTGAGTCAAAAGATTGCAATTTTGAGCACATAATCCATCCTAATAATCCCAAATCATATTCAGAGAAAGTGGGCTTTCTCTCTGGTATTGTGACTAAAATGTATCCCTTTATTGTCATAACCAACAGTATCTGAAAATATTATCATGTTTTAGAGCCCGTTCCATGTGCAAACCCGGTGTTATTTTCTAGATCAGGAAAAAAGAACAGCACTTCCAAAGAGTTTTTGAAAATTTGCACACCCACTCTGTCATCCCATTCCATTTACAAACCGCCCACCCTCTGTGGTAAAACATAACTCTCAGGTCCCTCTTAAATTTTCCTCTCCTACCCTTAAAAAAAGACTGCTTTCTTTGGAAATCATCCACCTTATCTGTGCCTTATTATTTTGTAAACCTCCATAAGGTCACCCTCAGCCTCCAGAGAAAGCAGTGCCAGTCTATGCCTCTTTTGCCATTGAAGACCTTGCCTGTGCATACACCAGAATGTCAGTCCGGGGGAGGGGGTGATCACATCCCAGGGCAGGAATTTGCCCTGTGTTGCAATTCCACATCACCTAGCACTGACATCTTAGATGCCTTCCACAAGGAGATGCATGCTCAATATATTTAAAGTAGAGGTTAGAGGACAAAGCAAAATAAAATTATGACAATTCCTAAACAATTTATTTGTCATTTTTTTCTACTTCAGCACATCACCTCCACGCTCTTCATTTGGGGAAAAAAAAATGAGTTGCAATTCACATATTTAAACAGAAGATTTTACTGAAGGGAAATAAACAAGGACAGTATATCTCTATCTTTAAATTGGGACTGAACTACATTTACGTATTTGACCTCTAACCTGATTTCAGTTAATCTTAAATCTCGTGCAACCAAGAAGAGTTTAACTACCATAAAGTAATTGCATTGCAATCCTACATTTACTACATGGGAGTTTTATAATGAGATCATTAAACAGCAACTTAACTAATTAATTTAAGAAGTGCTAGATACACATAAGAATTCCCATTTAAAAATGATCATCTATAGCTCGAGGACATGAATCAACTAAACAGTACACAAATGTTAAATGGAATTTGAAAATTAATCCAACATCAATGACTTGTACCAACAAGCGCATTCAATTTAGAAAAAAAAATAAATACCGCTGAGATTTAAAGCTGAAAGAACTGGGCTTAAGAAAAATCTTCTTGTTTATGAGGTGATGAGTTTTTGGATGAGGGAAATAAGTACACAAATGACAACAGAAACAGCTGCAATGTTGCCATTTAGGAATTCAAATACAGTAGAATCCCCATTATCAGGAATTCAATCAACTAGAAACTAAAAACATTCGGCAAAAAAAGGAAATAAAATTCAAACAAACAAACAAGACTGGGCAAATGGACCCGACAGGGGAGCGCTGAGACTTCGTTGGACATGTGCAAGTTTGCCCCGCTGAATTAGCAATGCCCCCTAATGTGCATGATTTCTTTTCACTGTCGCCGCTTGTGTGGAGGCAAGTTGGGTTGTCAACACAAGGAAGGTGGTAGAGTTCACCCAGGGTCTGACCAGGACACTCAAGTTGGAACCTGTGGGATGGGGACAGGAATATGAAGGGGGAAAGATGGCAGTGGTATTGAGTCTTCCCTATCCCTTATTCCAAATAAGTGTTTTTATCTTTATTAGTATTAGGTATATTAGTAAGGCTTTATCTGTAAACTTGGGGAGGGGGGTAAATTATGCACGGTTAGTGTAGCGGCTAGCGCAACACTGTTATAGCACCAGCGTCTGGGGTTCAAATTTATATTGCAAGTTATGGGAATTACCTGATTAAAGTGAACTTTACATAAATAAAGACTAAAATTTTAAGATTTTCTTAAAAATTATTTTACTTTTTGCACTGTCTTTTTTTAAATTGTGTATTCTTAATGCAGGTGTATTAGTAAGGCATTGGGTCTCAGTCAACCATAAAATTCACATATCCGACACCAGTGATCCCTTGTACTAGGACTTGTTCATTATAAATCAGGGTTTTCTTTTGGGGGGGGGGGGAAGAGGGTAAATGAGCAAAAATGTCAATGCTGGCAAAACAGACAGGATTTTACACAAACAGCAGAATAACTAACAGCCTTGGTGAATGATTGTGTAGGTTATTGCAGCCAATCAAAGATGGATAGAGTCTGGATATGAATTACTCTCAATGTAAAAGATTGACAAAATTTAAATATAAAAATGAAACAATCCAATATTTAGGAATTAAAATTAATAGAAATATAAATAATTTGTTTAAGTTAAATTATTTGCCATTGTTAAAAAAAAAATTGGAAGAGGATTTGAAAAGATGGAAAGATTTACCAATAACGTTAATAGGACAAGTGAATTGTATTAAAATGAACATTTTTCCAAGAATGCAATATTTCTTTCGATCATTGCCCATTCATGTATCAGAATCCTTTTTTTGAAGTTTGAATAAAATAGTACTCGTGTTTCTTTGGAAAGGTAGGATGTCAAGAATTGGTTAAGAAAAATTAATGTGGAAATTTGATCAGGGTGGACTAAGATTACCAAATTTTAAAAATTATTGTAAACAGTTCAATTGAGATTTTTGTCCTCCTATTATCAAAGGGGTGAAAAACCAGCTTGGGTTCAAATAGAAATGAATAAAATTGGTGAAACTATTCCAGAGAAAATTTTGTATAAATAGAATAGTGAGTTGTTTAAAGGAACTAAAGATTTATCAGTATTAAAGCATATATTAGAAATATGGAACAGAATTCATATTGAGAGGGGAATTAAAAATTATCAGTTACCAAAAATGTTCTTAAAACAAAATCAACTTCTTCCTTTAACTTTGAAAAGTTCTTTATTTGACAATTGGTAAAGATGTTTTTAGGATTTTTTAAAAAAAACTTTTGATCAATTAAAAAAGATAATATACATAATATAATTTTTGCATATTATTAAAAATGTATTTATAAAAGAAATTGGGAGCAGATTTGAGACTCCCTAAACAAAGTCAATTTGAAGATATAATAGGTACATGTTAAGAAATTTATTACTAACACGTACATAAAATTACAAGAAACTACAAAGAAAAAAGATTTATATAAATCCAAAATGCGATGGGAGAAAGATTTAAATATACAAATTCAGGAGGAGATTTGGTCAAAATTACATCAAGAAAGTGTTATGAATACAGTAATCATTAGATATCAAATGGTACAATGTCATTTTCTTCACCAATTATATTATACACCATACGTTAAATAGGGACTTAATTTCAATTACTCAAATAAGTGCTTTCGATGTAGAAATGTTTTGGAATGAATTGAGTTTATTATTAGGACAAATTATGAAGATAAAGGATCAAGAATATTTTTACTTGTGATATATATGAAAAGGATACAAAATTTATATTGGATAAATAGCAAAAATTTTTTTTAAAGTATTGCAATAGCAATTGCAAAGAAATGAAAAGATGAGAAGCAAAACTGTACACCTTCGGAAAAAATAACAGTTCAAGGAAATGAGCTGAATTTTTTTTAATAGTATTTGGAAACCATATATGGATTTTATGAATAATTTTCCATCCACCTTTTCTACCTTATCCACTCCTCTATCAGAAATGTTAATAATAATTAATAATTGTATATGCTAGTATTATTGTACATTAAATGTTTTCTTTTTCTTTTCTTTCTTTTTCTTATTTTTGTGTGGGAAGGGGGTTGGGGAGAAAAAAATAAGAGAATTTTTTGTATCATTGGATATGGGTATTTGATTCATGTTTTATTCATTGATTTTTTTCTGTCATGATACAACTACATAAAATTTTCCCAAAAAAATGGTAGAGTTTAGCAATATTACTGAGGTAGGCATGGATGGTTTTGCTGGTGAAGTTCAAATAGATCAAAGTTTCAAACAGGCTGTTCAGCCTCAGGCATTGACCCATCAAGTTTGCTGTGGTTTTAATGTCTGGCTTCAGGAAATGGTTGCTCTTTCAATGTTAGATAACAACTCTTGTGAGAGCAGCAGGCTCAGCAGAATAACCAACGTGTGTATAATTTGGGATGGAACAGTGATGAAGCAAGTTGAGCAATACTACATAGCTTCAGGAAACCAGATTTGATCCTAACATCAGACGTGCTCTTTGGTGTTGGCACATTCTTCTCTGACAACGTGGGTTTCCTCCACGTGCTCCAGTTGCCTCCCATATCCCAAATATGTGCAGGTTAAGTAAGTGCCCATGACAATGTTTCTCTAGCATGTAGATGCCCAACAGGATCTGGGCAAACTGATGTGAAGAATAAAATAATAGGATTAATGCAAGATTAGTGTAAATGGGGGGGGGGGCAGGTTGTCAGCAGGCACAAACGTAGTGGTCCAAAGGGACTGATCAGAATTTATTGTCATGAACATGCCACCAAATTCGTTGTTTTGCTTCAGCGTCACATTACAAGCATCTACATAATAAATAATAGTGCACGAAACAGAAAAAGACAAAGAAAGGCGGTGCCTGTGGTTCATTGTTCATTCAGGAATCTGATGGAAGAGGGGAAGAAGCTGTCTTTATGCTGCTGAGTGCTCGTCTCCGGGTTCCTGTACCTTTTTCCCTGATGGCAGCAGAATGAAGGCGGCATGGCCTGGGTGGTGAGGGTCCTTGAAGATAGAGACTGCTTTCTTATGACACTGCCTCTTGTAGATGTCCTCGATGGAAAAGAAGGCTGGTGCCCGCAATATCAAAGGCCGAGTTCACAACCCCCTGGAGCTTACTCCTGTATTGATCGTTGGCACCTCCGTACCATACCATACAGTGATGTTACCAGCCAGAATGCTCTCCACATTACATCTGTAGAGATTTTCCAAGAGTCCAGTGGCATACAGAATGCTTTCAAGCTGTATGTCATTTTGAGCTCAGCAAAAGTGTAGATGTAAAAGAGATGAAGCAGAGTTGGTGGCCACCATCAGGCATGTAAAAGATGATCAAATATCTTTGGACAATGTACAAAGAGTGGTGGGAGTGGAAGCCAGGGGCAAGAATACATTTCTAACTGCCCATCCCAATGTCTGCTGGAAAGTGCCCCCATTCAAGTGATAAGCACCAAATCAAGATTGTCCATGATGCTTCTTCACTGAACTTTGAGAACACTTGAGGTTGGGAAAAAAATCAGCTGCAGGATGGTAGAAAAAAACAGGAGGGAGACATGATGAACAATAAATCTGCCATGGGAGATCTGAAAATATCAGGCTCAGGATTCAGACAAGTCTGAGAAATGTTACCTTAATGCCAAAATGTAACACCAGACTGAGAGAACGTAATGCATTATGAAACATTATGTTTCAAACTGTAGCTCTGCAGCTATAGGATTTTCAAACTAGTTACAGTTAAATGCAAGCTGTTATTTTTCTTCGGCCACAAACTGAGAATGGAGCCATGATGTCTATGGGAAGCTGGCTAGATTGCTTGATCTGGTATTTCAGAATTTAATAGGAAACCATATTTGTATAAAGACGCAGCCAAGATATACTTCAACTGAAACATTCTCTGCGTATTGCTGCGTTAATATCAAAATTCAAGCTTCACTTCTCTTCATCTTTGCCCAATATTGACAAAACAGTTCAGTCCATTCATAAATGGAGGTCTAGTTTTTGAACCCCAGTTCAATTGGATGAGAAGAAATTTGTTTAGTCAAGCTATGAGGTGAATGCATTGCCAAAAAGGACAGTGGAACCAAATACAACAAAGAATGGTAAAAAATGAAAGGGGCACAGGCTATGGCACTGAAAGATCTGTCCATCTAATTCCAATAAGCTGGCACAGGACCAATTATATGAGGAGTACCTACACACTAAAATGAAACACGGTTCTCCGTCCAAAATTGTCTGCTTACATAAAATTGGTTGAAGCAACTCAGAATTCTGAATATTGAATTCTGAGAATTACAAGCCAACTGACATCATTCACTTTTCAGGCACTGATTTATTTTTGCTCCAAGTTGATTTAAATTAGGAAGGTGTCATCTCCAGTCCATTACATTTCCAAAGGAAAGATTATCGCCATGCGCATCATAGCACAATGCACACAAGACCATTGTTCAGCATGTAGGATTTATGGGTCTGCATTCAGAAGGTGAGTTTCACATCCTGCACACCACCAATGCAGCCATCAGGTTCATCAATGGAAGGTTTCCATTGAATATACCTGCCTGGATAATGCTCAGAGAAACCAGAGGCAGTGTGGTGATATCTTGCCAGACCATTCGCTATGTCCTGGTCACTAATCAATATTGGGAAATTTGTGAAGGATAAAATGGAAAGGAATTATGATTAACATTTAAAATAATCTCACCAATGAAAGCAACGAAAGGTGCCTATGCCACTGTCTGCTGGAATGTTGGCTCTGTGCATTGGATAAGAACCAAATTGAAATTATCCACAATACTTTCTTAACGTACTATGAGAGAGCCTGGGATCAATTTCAGGCTGCAAAATCAACTGCAGGATGGCAGAAAACCAGACAGGAGGGAGTTGGGACCAATTTATACATCACTTTTATTTTGCCTCACGGAAACATTCTGAAATGTTTCAAATATAATGAATTACATAGCAGTGAAATAATTAATGTGAGTAAATAGAGCAGCCAATTTGCCTACAATAGCTTACACAAACAAGCTGAAGGAAAAAAGTACCACTCAGGACAATAGAAAAATTTGCTGTTTTTCTTGCAATGGTTCTCTGGGAATATTTACAATCCACCTGACCAGGTCTTCAGTGCGTAATAGTTCATCCAAAGCTAAAAATGCAGCACATAAGTGCATGTATATAACACTAATAATAATTAAATATAATAGATGTAATATGGTGTGGAACAGGAGGGTTATCAAACAAAATTTGATAAAGAGTCTCACAAGGTGCAAGTGAAAGAAAATGTTCAAAGTAGGTTTTAACAGACATCTTAAAAGAATGAGAAATGCAGGGGCTTAAGGGAACAAATACAATATGCAAAGCCTCAACTCCCAGTGTCAGCTAAAATTATGCACCGAAAACCTTGATCATGGACCAAAATACAGCATATAGATATGGCTTGAGGGAGGATGAAATTCATAACAGGCACTTACTTGACATATTAACAGCCATGAACTAATAATTTATAGAAACACAATGAACTTAGCATAACTATTATTCAAAGGACCCACAGACCAATTACGGGAAGGCACTTATCTGGCTTGGTGACAAATGAAGAAACCTTCTGACTTACTGGGCTGACAGGTTAATGTTAACAGATGAATGAGCTAGAATACTGGACAGTCAAAGCTTTCAAGCTGTGCTCAGACAACTGAATTTGGGCCATATCCTTACCTCCAACCCTCACATCCCCAACAAAAATCTTGTGCGTTCAATCAAGAGATGAGATATCATATCTGCCCATATTCAATTCATGCAGAGGTAAAACATACTACAAAGAGGTGAAAAATCTCATGAGATGGTCCAAGAGTCTCAACGTGGACAAGATGAAGGAGATGATCGTGATCTTCAGAAGGATGAGGAACAATCACACTCCACTACATATCAACAACTCTGTAGTGGAGGACAGAGGGCATCAAATTCTTTGGAGTTCACTTAACTAGTGACCTATCGTGGACACTCAACATCTCTTCACTTGTAAGGAAGGTGCCACAGAGATTACACTTCCTGAGAAGACTAAAGTGGGGAAGGCTACTGGCCACCATCATGTCAACCTTCCACAGGAGCTCTATCAAACGAGAGTGCCTAGGCTGGCTGCATCACAGTGAGGTACGGTTGCTGCAGAGAAATGGATTGGAGGTCAATCCACAGGACCACAAGAGTGGCAGAGGGGGGGAGGAGTCACGTGATGGAGTAGTGGCCGGACGGTGAACTCCAGCCCTCTCCAGAAAAGTCGGGAAAAACAAGAGAAAACACAAAGGCACAGAAATAAAAGTTACAGAAAAGTGAGTATAAAGGTGGAAAGAAGATGGCGACAAAAAAAGAAAAGTCGAAAGCAACGGTAAGAAGAGAGGAAGAGAAGACAAAGGAGGAAAAAGGTGAAGGCCTTACCTGTCCGAAGAGGCCCGCTGCGGAGAGAGAAACCCGCTCCCTCAGGTCGGTAAATAATGGACTACAAAAATGGCTCGCAGAGCCGAACAAAAGTGCGCAACCGCGCATGCGCGAAACTTCGCGCATGCGCGATGCGAATGAAAAAAAACACACCGACGGGAGGGGGGACCAGCTGGGGAGTCGATCTCCACAGCCGGCAACGACAGCTGCAGAACACCTGCAGCAAGAAGAGACCACAGAAGACAATAGAAACAAGATAGAAGAGGAGGAAAGGGCAACAAAGAAACAACAGATGGTCAACCCAGAGGAAGAAGAAGAGGAAGAGTATGGTGAAATAGAAGAAGAAAAGAGAGGCAAGGTAAAGGATATACTTGCTCTTATTAGAGGATACATGGAATCATTTAAAGAATGGCAAACACAGGAATTTAAGGATTTAAGAAAAAGAATAAACAACACAGAGGAGAAAATAATTAAAATGGAGATGACCTTAACAGAAATGGGAAAAAAAATGGACAAGATGGAAGAGCGGGCAGTAGCAGCAGAAATGGAGGTAGAAGACTTAAAAAAGAAATTGGAGAAATCTAATAAAAAAAACTAAAGAGACACAAGAACTACTAGCTCAAAAAATAGATACAATGGAAAACCATAACAGAAGAAATAACATAAAGATAGTGGGCCTTAAGGAAGATGAAGAAGGCAAGAATATGAGGGAGTTTATAAAAGAGTGGATCCCTAAGACCCTAGGATGTCCAAAACTACAGCATGAAATGGAAATAGAAAGGGCACATAGAGTATTGGCCTCTAAACCACAACCACAACAAAAACCAAGATCTATTGTAGTAAAATTCCTAAGATATACTACAAGAGAAAAGGTACTGGAGAAGACAATGGAAAAAGTAAAAGAGGGCAACAAACCACTGGAGTATAAAGGGCAAAAAATCTTCATTTATCCAGATATAAGTTTTGAACTCCTAAAGAAGAGAAAAGAGTTCAATACAGCAAAGGCGATTTTATGGAAGAAAGGGTATAAATTTATACTAAAGCATCCAGCGGTATTGAAAATATTTATTCCAGGACAGCAAAACAGACTATTCTCGGATCCAGAAGAAGCACGAAAATTTGCAGAACAATTACAAAAATAGACTGAGGGAGGAAGACGGGTAATGAGAGTTAAAATGATCACGACTGATATGTATGTGGGTAAAGACAAAAATAGACTGAGGGATGAAGACGGGTAATGAGAGTAAAAATGATCACGATTGATATGTATGCAGGTAAAGAGGTATAAGAGTGAATAGAGACAATGAGCATACATGAATGTATCTGTACTTAGAGGAAAATATAGATAGTATAGATAAGAATTAATAAGGGAAGGTAATGGAATAGAGAGAATAAGGAGGGAATTAAAAGAGGGACCTTTGTGACATATGAAAAGTGAAATCTTTTCTGGGGGAGGCGGGGTGGGGGGAAATAGCGGTCACTGCACAATCAGTTGACGCTTGCGAGTGGATTCGCAAATCCAAATGGAGAGGGGAGATGTGGTTGTCCGACAAGGGATAAAGGACAACTCAGGAGGTGAAGGGGAGATTGGGGATAAATAAGATAGAAATAGGAGAATAAGGAAAATGTTAGATGTTGTAGGAATGTTGTCTTATGAAGAGTTGAAAATAAGAAAACAGAAATGGAAAAGGAGGAAAGGTAATGATGGAAAAACGGAAAGAGAAGATAAACAAAATATAAAAGGGCTACGCTGAACTATATGTCTTTAAATATTAATGGAATACATAACCAAATTAAAAGGAAGAAACTACCAAATTTAAATGAATAAATGTATTCCATTAGAAAAAAATAACATATTGGTTAAGAAATAATATTGAAATATTCGAACAAGTATAGGAGCCTTACATTAAATACAATAGCGAAAACCTACCGGGGACAAACATTACCTAAGTTGATGGAAGGAGAAGGAAAGAAAAGAATGGACTCAGTAGAATTTCTGGTGTAATTTTGTTGAATGACAACATTGTCTGACTGGATTAATGCAACCTAGATTGTATACCTAAAATGGATGAGAGGGGGGGGTGGGGGGGTGGTTTGGGAGGAAAGGGGGGGGGGGAGAAAAAGTCACTGTATATGTGTGAAAAGAAATAGTGTATATCATGGCTAATGTGATTTATGGTGTGAAAAATAAAAAAATTTAAAAAAAAAAAAAAAAAAAAAAAAAAAGAGTGGCAGAGGGGATCACTGGAGTCTCCTTTCTCCCCAATCAACATGCTCTATCAAGATCATTGTCTGAAGAGGGCATACAAAATCATCAAGAACCCCTTCCACACATCTTTCAGCTGCTCCCGTTGGGGAAGAAGATGGAAGAGTATCAGAGACAGCACCACCAGGCTGACGAACAGCTCCTTCCCATGAGTAGTGAGAATACTGAACAGCCACAGGATCAGCTTACACTTACCATCCGAGACTCTCATATTCATGAAACAATACTTATGTATTTGCACATGGGATTACTTGTCCTGCATGTATTGGTGTTGTGTCTGGTTGTGCGTCTGCGTGTTTTGCACCGAGGACCGAAGAACAATGTTTTGTCGGGTTGTACTTGTCCAATCAGGTAACAAAAAACTTGACAATGAGGGAAATCAGAAGATGGGACAAGACACCTGGCATCTAATGATGGGGGCATATCACACATTAAAATACATATCCATAAGCATTTCCAACACCACTGCATGTAAAAGTGCACAAATTACATTAGAATAATATTTTAAAAGAATCAGTTGTCTAAATAATGGCACCAATGATCAAGAAAATAACATTAGTATGCAGTGTGGAAGTAACCCAACTGAAAACATGTTTGGATTTCTAAGTCATTGGTGGAGACAATGAGACTTTGCCTCTGCAGTTGACGTTCTTTGATTAACTATTTTTCTCTGCAAATATAGGCTCATGTATTTCCTCCATTTCCTGTTTTTATTTCTGAGGTCCATTATTTCCAGTATTTTATTTTTTTTTATATACCATGTGTTTTAGTAATATTGGTTGAATCACTAAGCTGACACCATAATAATGTCAAGTATTTCTAACATTCCTTCACTGTTTGCTAAGATTACGCACTCATTCAAGTGTGAACCAAAACAAAGCAAATGGAGTGAAAGACAAAAGTCTGCAGATGCTGTGATTGTGGTAAAAACACAAAAGTGCTGGAGGAGGGAGCTCAGCAGGTCTCACAGCATCCACAGGAGGCAAGATATGTATTTTTTTCAAGATACTTATCGACATTGCAAGACTGCTGAGTTCCTCCAGCATTTTGGTGCTTTTACACAGTGGATTTATGTCACGTCCTCCTTTGAAAGGGGGACATGAGATTTTTTTTGGCTACAATTTAAATGCAAATGGTTTAAAATCTCATCCAAAAGTTGACATATTGCTCTGGAGTTAGTCACTAGAGTGGAACAATGCCGGGTTTGATTCTGCTGAGTCCGTTGATCTCAATTAAGTGACTATCAACATACTGACCTCCATATGACTGGCTATGGAAGCAAAAAATATTCAAGGTTTCACTGCTTATCAGTACTGATAATGCACCTGTATGGGCAATCAGGAATGGCAAGGCTAGGATCTTCCTCAGTAACAACTATATTGCCAGTTCCCTGACTGTACACGTCAAGTAGCTTGGAATGTTTTCCTAAATTAGAGACATGGAATCAATGCAAATTGCTGCCATGCAGGCCCAAACAATAAATGAGGATTTAAGTAAATGAGCAATCTCTCTAATCACAGGAAGAGTACAAGAGGGATGTGGGAACACTATGCAGCAATAGGTGTGTAATTTACTGACCTCAACTTGTATGACATTCACTAAGTTTGGTGGTATTGACAGTGAGTCTACAATTCTACAGCCTCCACTCCAAAGATTTTCAAAGTCTTATGCATAGTCACCACCATTACTCCAGACACACAGGAGACTGCAGATGGTCGACTCTGGAACAAAACATCTCTTCTGGAGATACTCAGCAGGTCATTGTCAGTCTTTCAATTGCTAGGTTTCAAGTTTTGATATTCTCTGAGCAAAGCTGGGTTTTTTTAAAACTTCTCCTACCTCCCTTAAGACACGATTAAACCAAATGATGTGGTTCTGTCCAAAATTTTGACTAATCATTCCATGAAGCATCTTGCAATGTTTTACTTTCTTTTTAAAATATTTTTATTGAGTTTAACATAAGCATAAATGCAGAATTGACAATTACATAATTCATTTGTATACAAGCAAGCGCACATTAAAAAAAGCCAATGAGGAAAAAAAGTAGATAAAACTACATCAATAATTGTTATTACCTCAAAAACATTTGATTGAAATTATCTATGCAACCATGTTAAACCCGTTTATTGAAAACTTGAATAAAATAAAGGAAAAGAAAAAAAAACCTAAAATCTAAAACTAAATCTAATCTATCCCCTTCCTCTATCAAAAAATCAATAATATGAGATCACTGGCGACCCCTGGAGAACAGGCAATGAACCACCTGAACATACAATAATTGTTAATTCTTCCAATTATAAAAAAAATTCTAAGAATGGGCCCCACAATTTCGTAAATTGAAACTTTCCATCTTTAAAATTATATTTATTTTTTTCTAAACTTAACAGGACATTACATCATATAACCACTGTGTATGAAGAGAGGATGAATCATCTTTCCATTTCAATAAGATTGCTCGTCTAGCTATCAACGCGGCAAAAGCTAAAACTTTTTCGTGAGATGCCGATATGTTTATCTGGATCACGAGAAAAACCAAGCAAAGCAATTAATGGGCAAGGTTCCAAATTAATGTTTTACAATGGTGACATAAAAGAAAAAAATTGGCCCAGACAAAAGTAAATCAAAAGATACCATTACGACAATGTGGAAAATGAAACAATCCAGAAAAGTGGTTGCAATAAAGCAAACTGTTATCCAAAGTGAATAAGCATAATAAATGTCTTTAGAATTAGAGAGAAAAAAACTGGCAATTTTATTGGACTATCAGGTATCAACTGTTGTACAAAATGGCATTGCTACTATAGCAATCTACTCAAGCTTCAATGCTTAAGTTCAAGTTAAATTCCAAAATCTTCCTGACATTCATGATCCAAGTACACACACTGGGCCCTTTGATTCTCACCAAGCAAGGAGAAAATGTATCAACCAACTCTCTGGCAATGTGAAAGTCTGCCAAGGTATGTCCTATACACCAAATGGATGAATTTAACCCAATTACAAGACTGACAGCCTCTCCAATCCATCCCTTAAACAACGGAGAGGAGAGTTATCTGTATCTTCAAGTTATACTTGACCTGCTCATCAATTTTCATTTTGGTCTCTATTGAAGGGAAAATCCTGGAATCTACAATGACAAAATGCAATAACAGAATACCTTGAAAAGATTATGACTGAACAATGACAGCATGGATTTATGATTGATCAACTAATTTAGTTTTAAAAAATATGTAAATGCTGTAATAATGATGAGCACATGGTTTATGGGCATTTGGACTCGGATCTTCAAATGTTTGATACATTTGTACTAAAGAGATTATTGGTCAATGGGAAGAGAGCACATTTGGGGCAATTTACTGGCACAGAGTAAATACATGCAGTTAAACTTACCCAGTTTGTTACACATAAAAAGTGGAGCATCTCAAGATTCAGCACTTTGATTCCAGCAATTAATAAACTACTGTGCACATATGAATTGGCTGATGATAGAAACGTAGATGGGATTATCAGTACAGTGGAGATAATAAAGGTTTCCATGGGAATGAACAAGAACACGGCAGATTGGATATACAGAAAAAAACAAAATTAATTCACTGTGCAAAACAAAAAAAAATAAATAAATGAAGGATTGCAAAATGAAGGCAAGTCAAAGGGACTTGGGTTTCCTTGTATAGGTCACTGAAAGCCAACATACAGGGTTAATGACCAAAAAGAAAATAATATACTCACCTTGCTACAAGACATGAGCACAAAAATAAGAGATACCCTATGCTACCTGAAAATTTACACACCAGTTTGAGCTCCTTCACTTAAAAAGGGATATGCTCACCTTTGAGGTAGTCAAACATTCACCAGACTAGTTCCTAGGATGGATAGATTTATGTTTTGAGAGATCAAGTCAATTCGTTTAGTTTATAAAAATAAAAGTGATCGTACAGATGACTCTACAATTGTTTTAAAAACATAGAAGCGGTGGAAATGTTGCCACAGTGCCTGGTTAAGGTATCTAGAACCAGGGTACAGTCTTGATTTAGGAGAAGCAACTTTTTCCACTCAGGGCTGCAGTCATCAACTTCATTCAAAAGCAGAAATAAATATGAAAAAAAAAATCAGGGGGTTATGGGGAATTTGCAGATAAACGAAAATGACATAGTAGGAAAAATGGAGTGGTCCAAAAGGTTGACTCCTGCTAATTATGTTATGTACTCCCAAGGTGGGCTTGACAAAATATTGGATGGACTCCAGTAATAACAATCTCCCAAAATACCAGGGATGGTCAATGTGAGAAGACTTCAGATCTCAGGTCTTAAAGGTAGATGATTGGCTCAAGCCACATGATGATCCACAGGGGCTCATTGGGGAATTTACCTTCATCTGGACATCACCAGCTTAATCACCAATGACGTTCCCCCATCATCAGATCAGGAACAAGTTTTCAACAGTAGTATTCAGCTATATTCACAGCTCAACCCATGTCAATCTACTCCACTAGGTAACCTCCAGATTTGGACTGAATTTAATAATTTCTGCTTTGCATTTATTATTCAGGATGTGAGCATTGATGGCAAGGCCAACATTCGTGTGGCAATTATGGTGTCCAATTCCAGTGGGTAATAATCTTCATTGTAGGCCAGATTTCAAACAACAATGAGAGAATCTAGTGGCATGGTGTCAGAACAATAACTTCTCCCTCAATGTCAGCAAATTGGAGGAACTCGTCATGGACTTCAAGAAATAGGGAGGAGCACACACCCATCTGTATCAACAGGGCTGAATTAGAGATAGTTAAGAACCTATTTTTTTTAAGCATAAACATGATCAACAACCTGCCCTGATCCAAATTGATACTACAATCAACCTCACCAACACCTCTAATTCCTCAGAAGCCTTTGGAAATTTGGCATGTTGTGAGTTCCTCTCACTTATTCTTATAGATACACAACAGACAGTATCTTGCCCAGATACCTCACTGTTTGGTATGGGAACTGCTCCACCCAAGACTGAAAGAAACTATAGTTGTAAAAGTAGCTTGGGCCATCACAAAGACTACCCCTCCCTGCATCAAATCCATCTTCACCTCCCACTTCCTCCAGAAAGCACCAAATGTATTAAAGGACATGTTCCACCCCAGTCATATCTCTTCTCCTACTCTTGTAAAGCAGAAGGTGCACAATATTCATCTCCAGAAGCAAGGACAGTCTTTCCAGCTGTTATCAGGTTCTGGCATGGACCTCAAATGAGTGAAATATGATGCCTTACACCTTTGTTATATTGAAACATTATCCTTTGCACCTTTTATTCTTACTACATATAGGTCGATTTACCTGAATGGCACACAAACCTGCAAATAGTCATTCAGTGAATCTCAGTATTCATGACAAACAATTCAATTAAATAAGAGAACCTGGGCTCAGAGATAACAAAGCTAGTATTTGTACATCTACAGTAACCGTTTGCTTCAAATTAGGACAAAATTCAGAAAGGAAGTGATCTGCAGACAAACTTTTTTTAAAAATCACCATCCACTGTACTCTGCCTTAGACTAGAGGAATTCTTCTTGAAATACTCGCTTGCGTTCAATTCTGCTGTAGTCACAGGAGTAGGTTTACTGATAATAAATTGGCAAGCAGCTAAGTAGCCAAATCCTGGTATACTCTTCAAAATCTGGCCTTGTACACTGGAAATCTTGCCCTAACCCTTTTCCCTCTCTGTGTCTCATTTGTCCCTAAAAACATTTTGTTGATAACATTCTTGTTAAATATTATTAATATAGAGATCCTGCATAAATGTATTATTGTTTGACCAGGGATACGTGGCCATACAAATCCATTTCCTTCCTACAAATGTGAAAAACCAACTTACTATGAGAATTAATGTTGCAGCATCAAGCTTTTAACCCATGAAGGGACAAACCCAAGTCATTGCTTCTAATAAAAAACACATTTTTTAAGACCAACCTATTATTAAGTACCAGTAGGACCGTTGAAAATATTTCAAAGGCAATTGGAAAGCAACAATGTCAAGCTAATTCCCGAATTTCAGAAGGCAAAAAGCAGTTCTAATATCAATCGAGAGCGATTGCTAAAATCTGTTTTAAAACTGCTCAGATTAAACAGCACAGTGGAAATTAAATCAAATGAGTGGAATGCATTCAGAATCCATACTCCAGCAAATCAGGATCCAGCCAAGTTATAACTGACAAGAGTCTCTTCCAGAAACAATTCCAAACTATTGTTCCCTCCTCATTTTCTAGAAGCAAAGTGTTCAGAAGAGAAAGACAGCTTTCCGGTCATATAAAGTTTTGGCACATTTATGAATATGATTTACAACTGCAAGATTCCCATAGGAGTGTCAGTGAAGAGCATTTCAAATCCATTTCAGGAAGTTTCTAAATGTATCACATCCTTTTATTTCTATGGAAATTTACATCTAGTGGCATGCAGAGAGGTCTGTTGAGGAGCATGGACCTAATAGCTTCACCTATGGTTTATTACTCATCAATTATTTTCCATTTCTATATAGAATTATGAGGCTGCTTGGACTAGCTGACCTATGCCATCATTAATGATCCAAAATGAGCCTTCAAGCATTATGGCACCTTATCACCATTTTCTTCTACTCCTCTCCCTTATTTGTTAGTTTTGTCTTGAAAACAATAGTAGCTAAAAACCTGAACCACTCCCTACAGTAATAATTTTCACATCGACACCATTCTTTGGGAAAAAAAAGCCTCTCCTGAATTTGTTGCTGAATTTCTAGGGATAAACCTTGCATTTAACTGAGATTACCTGATATTAATGTACAAGTTGTTGTCTCATTCATAAGTGTTCACTGTCTACCTTACAACACCCATCATAATTTACAAGGCCACTCATCAGATTAAACTCCTATGTTCCATAAAATCTTAATCTCAATAATTAAAAACTAAGCAGCAATTAATAGACAAATACAATTAAATAATTGTCTAAATCCTTCAGTTGAGCACATCTGCAGTCACCCTTTGGACTTGCAAACACAATTTCATTAAAAGCAATGGTAAACAGCATAAATACATAAGATATATTATAATCCCAATACCCACAAACTGATGAAACGTTAGAATATTAATCAATTCCAAATGACTGTCACCCCATGAAAAATCAGAAGAGCATTTGACTTTTAAGATCAAAAGGTACCCACTAAAATTCATAGATGAGAGAAATAGTTTGAATATGAATATTGCAAATGGGGATACAATAGCTCATTCAGCCACAAACTCTTGTGACAAAATTTCAGTGTCAATTCCTGAGAAAATTTACTTGAAAGGAACTGCAGCCATGGCAAAAGGAACCAGTGATCGGCAGGGGGGGGAGGTAATGGGGCACTGCAGAATGAGTGTTTAGATGGAGGGTGGAGGGAAAGGAAATGGGGGACATGGAATTCCAGAAAGGGGGGGGGGGGGGGAGAAAGAAGAGTGGTAAACAAGAGAGAGTTCAAGGAATAAACCACCAGAACGTGTGCATCTTGAAGGGGAAAACAGAGGGGATAGGTTCAGATTGAGCTTTGGAATATGTATGGGGCTGGTGTTTCGGGTAACCCAGGGTGGAAGGAGTCTTGGTCAAGGGAGGAAGGGGGATTCAGGGGTGCACTCAAGGGAACCTTGGGTTTTAAGTATCGTCGGGTGAAAGGAGTGAGCAATAAAGAGTAAGCAGTCCCTAACCAGGTGCCATAAATAAGCTGTTACTGCCAAACAGTTAAGGCACCCACGGGGGAGACAATTAATGTAGACACGACATTAGCAGGGAATGACCCCCTGAAATCCGGGGCTTCGGGACCAGTGGCCGTGAACGCAGAGGGGGAGTTCGGACCGCTGACCCCCCCCCCCCCCCACTTTTCTCTCTCTTCCCCCCCCCCCCTCCTCCACTCACCTTACAGTTCTGATAGGCCTCGAGAGCGCGCAGCGCGCTGTCGGTGAGTTTGACGTGAAGCACCGAAACCTTGCTGCCCGAGCTGAGTTTGCCACAGGAGAGCCCGTAGCTCTGCTTCTCCTTCAGCGTCGCCATCTTCCCTCGCGCTGCTTTTCCCCCCACCCCCCTCCCCCCTCCTCCTCTTCTCCGCCCCCTCCCCGCGCGCACAACCAGGAGGCCGGCGCGGCCCGCCAGCAACAAACATGACGCTGAGCCAATCAGGAGGTCATTTCCCTCGCCCGTCACAAAGATGGCGTTGGCCTGAAAAAAAAAGAGGGGGGAGATGGGGCAGGCAAGCACGCCTGCTACAAACATGGCGCCGACCAATTCAGCCCTCCTCCACTTTTAGTCGCTTCAGGTTGGTCAGATTAGCCCGTATCAAAAATGGCGACGGAGGCAAGTGTTTTAAATTGTTTCTTGATGTGCTTGAAAGGGGTTGTCATTGTTGACTATGAGCATTTTCCCGCAATAAATACTTTGTTCATTCAAAGTATCAGTTAGTTCTGCATGTGAATTGTCAATTAAGTCCAAATTTCCAATGTTGCCACCAATGATCAAGTTGTGCCTTTGCACAGAACAGGACAGGCCATTAATCTTTGACAGATTAAAAGATAGTCATACAACTACTGACGATTAATTTGGGAAGAGGCGAGTCCAACATTAATAGACCTGGCGCTGGCACATTAATTATAAATTTCCCAAGAACAAATCCACTGGCTCCATGTGCTTCACTGTGGATCTCTGATTTAATCCCTGACGAAGAACGTTTTCAAAATGTTAACCAAAAGCAACTCATCGATGCAACAAGCACGAACTACAGAGTAATTTGATCGCTTTTAAAGTGAAGTAGTTCAGCTCAGGGATAAAAAAAATTGACCTGAAACAGAAAAATGTTAATACATTGCCATCTAGCGGTAGACATGGATAATGCCAAGGCTTTCAGATCAGGGGCGAGATTACTGTGTGGTATATACTACATGTTGCCATGTAGATTTACCAATTGCATGCTATTGTCATTTCAAAGCTATAACCAATATACAAATTCAGATGTAATATCTCATATCTATATATCAGCATCGATTATTGGAGTTTGTGGAACTGAAACTCAGTGAGGGTTACTGGAACTACAATATAATCCAGGGATGGCCAACCTTTTAATTTTTAATTTGGACATCGGCCATTTCGGTCCACGAGTATGTGCCAGGGGTGGGCTGAAGTAGCCTGTTACCCTGCTTTATGTCTAAATTAAAAATTAAAAGCTTAGCCATATAATCCACTGGAAGTCAGCAGTTGCAGAACCAATACCTCAGTCGGTAACAGTTGATGTCTGTTGGATCCATGCACCAGTAAAAGCTGCTGTTTGTAACCTTCTGGATGACAAAGTCTTTTTAGCCCTCTATGAGCCTCTTCTGCACCCCCTTCTGTGAGCAATAATTCATACTATGAAGTGGCAGCTGGAAAGGACACAAAAACTGGTCGCAATTGTACAGTTCAAAGCTGATCTCTGGCTGGATATTTATTCACTGGCTGGAGCCTTATTCACACTGAGAACATCAGAGGAAGAGCAAACCTTTGTAGCCATAGACAGATGTAGAATGTGTCTCCTCACAGCTGGGCTTACCTGTGGGAGGGTATGAGTGTGAATAATTAGACTGGGGCAGAGGTGAGTTGTTATCATTAAGCAGATAATACTCAGTTCTGAGAAAGTCTGAGGGAAGAGGTCGAGAAGGGCAAAGGTCAGAAAGCTGACAAAATAGGAGGAACAGCACGAATTTGCCACCTTCACTATCCACTGGTATTTACACTCCTCTACACATTGAGATACTCATTCCCCTTATCCCTTCTCCTCTGTTATTCTCTATCCAACTAGCATGTTATTGTGTGGAGGAAATCTTGCCTCACTTATTTAATTGAGATTTTTACAGCATTAACTAAGCAGATTGATGACCCTCCTCCCCTTCCCTTGTGATCTCTCCATGTACCTGCCTCTCCTCACACCTCTTCTGAGGCCCTCTCCCAGCTTCTTTCCCCCTTTATATGCCATATGTACATGTGTAATAGTCGATACCGTGTCCTGGTTGCCTGTTCATCCGATCTCCCGACACTCTGACCATGGATCCTCACCCGGCCGTCCACCCATCCAAGCACCCCACAACTTGAACGTGGACCCTCACCCCGGCCGCTCACCCACCAGAGCTCCTGACACCCCAACTGCTGACCATCGCTTTGGCCATCCATCTATTCGAGCTCCCCATGGCTCAAACGTGGGCTTATACATGTCACCATCCACCCAAGTTCCTGATGCCTTGAGTGACGCAGGCACTTACATGGTTAAAAGGATGTGTAGTATGCATGTAAAAGATGACCTCCTACATTTTATCCTAAAAATTGATCCACAAAATTCAACTATTTCACGTGTATATGTCTATATATTTCATCTTTTTACTTTTTCACTACCTCAGTCTTGATAAAGAGTCCTGATCTGAAACATTGACTGGCCATTCTACCCATGGATGCTCTTTGACCAGTTGTTCCTCCAGTAATTCTTTGCTCAAAATTCCAACATCTTTTGTGTTTCTCCATAAAATAAAAATATTGGGACGTTATGTTGCAACTTTACAATACATTGATTAGTCTGCCGGAGGAGTATTGCGTGGATTTGTGCTTCCTACATTATGGGAAGGATGTGTCTGCACTGGAGAGAATGTAGATGAGATTCACTTGGATGGTGCCACAAATGAAGGACTTGAGTTATGGGGAGAGTTTGGACAGCATGAATTACAGCACAGAGAGAGTACAAAGGAGATTTATGAATATGTTGCCGGGGTTTCAGGGTTTGAGTTACAGGGAATGGTTGAGCAGGTTGGGACTTTATTCTCTGGACTGTAGAAGGTTGAGGGGATAGAGGTATTCAAAATTATAAGGGGGATAGATAGAGTCAATGTGGTTAGGCTTTTTCCACTGAGAGTGGGGGAGATTCAAACAAGAGGCCATGGATTGAGAGTAAAAGGGGAGAAAAGGGGAAATTTCTTCACACAGAGAGTGGTGGGGGTATGGAATGAACTTCTGGCAATGATGGTAGAGGCGAGATCAATGTTAAATTCAAGGATAGGTTGGATAGGTATGTGGACAGGAGAGGTATAGAGGGTTATGGGCCAAATGTGGATCAACGAGTCCCATTGATCGGTCGGAGATGAGTCTACATGGACTAGTAAGGCCAAACTGGCCTGTTTCTGTGCTGTAAATGGTTATATGGCTTTTCCTTGGAGCCAAGGAGTCTGAGTGGTGACTGGATAGAGATACATAAAATATGGTATAGTCAGAAACTTTTTTTCCATGCTAAGGCTATCAAAAACAAGAGACCATAGATTTAAGGTAAGAGGAAAAGGTTTTAAAGGGTTTTTGTACAGAAAGATATCTTGAAAGGTGAAAGGAAAAATGGTGGAATCAGATATAGTTATTACATTAACTATGTTGACACCCAGGAATATGAACTTCAAATTCATTGGTGTCAACATCTCCAAGGATCTGTCCTGGAGCCTCCATGTCGATGAAGGCAACTTGCAAACGGTTATACTTCTTGAGGAGTTTGAGGAGATCACTGAACACTCAAAAATTTCTACAGGTGTATCATGGAGAGCCTTCTGGTGGTTGCATCACTGTCTGGTACAATGGTGTTAATGCTCAGGACAAGAAATAACTCCAGGGGGTTGCTAATTCAGCCTGTGACATCAAAGGCACCAGACTTCACTCCATTGAGGAGATTGGTGTCTTAAGAAAGCAGCCTCTATCCTCAAGGACCCCCATCATCCAGCCATGCCCTCTTCATTCTGCTCCCAGAAGGTGCAGGTGCTGGATGAGCACTCAGCACAAGGACAGCTTCTTCCCCATTGCCATCAAATTCCTGAATGAACAATAAACCACAGACACAAACACTTTGTCTTTTCTTGCACTATTTTTATTTATTTTGAAATGGGGGTAATGTTGAGGCTGAAATTTGCAGGGTTGATGCATACAAGGAAAGAGAGTTTTGTGTATATTTGTCCAATGGTGCCTAAATCTAACACTGCTGATAAGCGGGAAATAAAGCATTAGGTTGGCCCAGTGGGTTAGCCCAGATTCACCAGAAGCACGACAGCACCTCTACTTCCTCAGAGTTTGCAGAGGTTTGGTATGTCATCAGAAACCCTGGGAAATTTCTGTAGATGTCCGGCGGAAAGTGTGCTGACTGGCTGCATTGCGGTCTGGTATGGGGATACCAATACTCCTGAGTGCAAAGCCCTGCAATAAGTAATGGGCACACCCCAGGACATCACAGGTGCACCGTCGAGAACATCTACAGGGAACGCTGCCATCAGAGAGTAATAGCCATCATCAAGCTCTGTTTTCGCTCCTGCCATCAGGAAAGAGGCATATGCTACCCCTCCAACAACAAACTCAATCAGGGGGAAAACACAGAATTATGTGGATCCCCGGTTGAAGTAAAAACACACAATGCTGGAAAGACTCAGCAGGTCAGTGTCCTGTTTGTATGTCGCAAAGGCAGAGATACATAACTGACGTTTCAGTCTTGAGCCCTTCAGCAAAGTATGAGAAAATGCTGGTGAGTGTCAGAGTGGGAGGGGGAAGGAGATGATAGGTGGAGAAGGGGGACAGTAGCACTGAGGGGCGATGGAAAGGCAGGGCTATGTGTAGTTGAAAGAACTGGAAAGGCAGGAAATGGAAAGGGGGTGGGGGGGGGGAAGAAAAGGCAAGCAGGTTTAATGGAAAGCAATGGTTAATGTTCATGACATATGGCTGGAGGGTGCCCAGATGGAAAATAACGTGTTGTTCCTCCAAACTGCAAGTGGTCTGGGTGGGACAGTACATCAGGCCATGGACAGACATGTGAATGCAGGACTGTGACCCAGGATTGAAGTGGTTGGCCACTGGGAGGTCACTGTAGTTGTGGACGGAGAGCGAAGTGATCTCCCAGTCAGTGTCCAGTCTCTCTGATGTAGAGAATGCCACAAAGGATGCAATAAATAAGTCCTCTGGATCGCAAACTCATTTCTTCTTTGGCTTGGCTTCGCAGATGAAGATTTATGGAGGGGGTAAATGTCCATGTCAGCTGCAGGCTCGTTTGTGGCTGACAAGTCCGATGCGGGACAGGCAGACACGGTTGCAGCGGTTGCAGGGGAAAATTGGTTTGTTGGGGTTGGGTGTTGGGTTTTTCCTCCTTTGTCTTTTGTCAGTGAGGTGGGCTCTGCGGTCTTCTTCAAAGGAAGTTGCTGCCCGCCGAACTGTGAGGCACCAAGATGCATGGTTTGAGGCGATATCAGCCCACTGGCGGTGGTCAATGTGGCAGGCACCAAGAGATTTCTTTAGGCAGTCCTTGTACCTCTTCTTTGGTGCACCTCTGTCACGGTGGCCAGTGGAGAGCTCGCCATATAACACGATCTTGGGAAGGCGATGGTCCTCCATTCTGGAGACGTGACCCACCCAGCGCAGCTGGATCTTCAGCAGCGTGGACTCGATGCTGTCGGCCTCTGCCATCTCGAGTACTTCGACGTTAGGGATGAAGGCTCTCCAATGAATGTTGAGGATGGAGCAGAGACAATGCTGGTGGAAGCGTTCTAGGAGCCGTAGGTGATGCCGGTAGAGGACCCATGATTCGGAGCCGAACAGGAGTGTGGGTATGACAACGGCTCTGTATACGCTTATCTTTGTGAGGTTTTTCAGTTGGTTGTTTTTCCAGACCCTTTTGTGTAGTCTTCCAAAGGCGCTATTTGCCTTGGCGAGTCTGTTGTCTATCTCGTTGTCGATCCTTGCATCTGATGAAATGGTGCAGCCAAGATAGGTAAACTGGTTGACCGTTTTGAGTTTTGTGTGCCCTTTATTGACTTTTTTCTCTCTGTATTGCAGTTTGCTTATATTCCTTTATTTGATTACTTGTAGGTTATGTACTATCAATAAGTAGTAATTCAGCCTACTCCTTAGGAAAAAGAATCAGGGTTGTACCTCTGAATCTGGGTTGGTTTGCACATAGACATACATTCAAGGTTTTAAAATGAGAGCGGGGGTGGGAGGTGGAAGGTCCACCGTTAGGAGGAGCCATGCATCAGGTACAAGGGGAGTGGAGTGATGCGGATGGAAGTGGGAGAGGTATGCACTGGCCAGGTCTGGCGTGCACGGGCCAGGCGTGCACGGGCCAGGCGTGCACGGGCCAGGCGTGCACGGGCCAGGCGTGCACGGGCCAGGCGTGCACGGGCCAGGCGTGCACGGGCCAGGCGTGCACCACTCCACTCCAGACGAGTCCCACTGCTCTTCCCCATCGAAGGATTCAAGGAAGCGGAAAACGATCTGATTGACAGCCAGAGTGACCAATCACCACGAGGAATGCGCAATCTACACCTCTGACCTGCTCGGGGGAGGCGGGTCCCTTTGAGTGAGGAGCGGAACCGAGGAGGGTGAGGGATGTCAAAGTGTGTGGCGTGGAGACCCCGAGCGGAAACTCAGCGGATCGGGCAGCATCCAGGGTGGGCGAGAGATGGAGAGAAGGCGAGGCGAGGAAGTAGAATAGAGGGAGGGAAGGAAGGAAGGAGAGGCAGAGAGAGAGAGAGAGAGAGAGAGAGAGAGAAGGAAGGGGGTGTAAATGGAGGGAGAGAGAAGGAGAGGGAAGGGCACAAGGACGAAGAGAGACAGGGAAGGGTATGGGAGAAAGGGAAGGGGAGGATCAAATGAGAGAGGGAGGAACAGAGAAAGTGGGAAGGTGGGTCAAAGGGTGGTACATGGGAGGGGTAGAAGGGAGGAGAGAGAGAGAGAGAGGTGAGCAAGGTTTATAGAAAAAGGTGGACAACGAAGCAAAGGGGAGGGATATGCCCTGAGAGAGATGGGGTGGGGGCAACAGGTGGAAAGGGTGAGAGGGGGAAACACAAGGAAGGAGAGGGAGGGTATGGAAGAAGAGTGAGACAGAAAGAGGCAGGGAGTGAGGGACAAAGGGAGAGAGGAGGGACATGGGGTGGGGGACAGTGAAGGAGGAAGAGGGTCAGGAAAGGTGGGAGTGGGATTGAGGAAGAGAGGGGGTCTGAAGGAAGGGCTGGAGAGAGGGAGGGGCGGCGAGGGGGGAGGGGCGGCGAGGGGGAGGGGCGGCGAGGGGGGAGGGGCGGCGAGGGGGAGGGGCGGCGAGGGGGGAGGGGCGGCGAGGGGGGAGGGGCGGCGAGGGGGAGGGGCGGCGAGGGGGAGGGGCGGCGAGGGGGGAGGGGCGGCGAGGGGGGAGGGGCGGCGAGGGGGGAGGGGCGGCGAGGGGGAGGGGCGGCGAGGGGGGAGGGGCGGCGAGGGGGAGGGGCGGCGAGGGGGAGGGGCGGCGAGGGGGGAGGGGCGGCGAGGGGGAGGGGCGGCGAGGGGGGAGGGGCGGCGAGGGGGGAGGGGCGGCGAGGGGGGAGGGGCGGCGAGGGGGGAGGGGCGGCGAGGGGGGAGGGGCGGCGAGGGGGGAGGGGCGGCGAGGGGGGAGGGGCGGCGAGGGGGGAGGGGCGGCGAGGGGGGAGGGGCGGCGAGGGGGGAGGGGCGGCGAGGGGGGAGGGGCGGCGAGGGGGGAGGGGCGGCGAGGGGGGAGGGGCGGCGAGGGGGGAGGGGCGGCGAGGGGGGAGGGGCGGCGAGGGGGGAGGGGCGGCGAGGGGGGAGGGGCGGCGAGGGGGGAGGGGCGGCGAGGGGGGAGGGGCGGCGAGGGGGGAGGGGCGGCGAGGGGGGAGGGGCGGCGAGGGGGGAGGGGCGGCGAGGGGGGAGGGGCGGCGAGGGGGGAGGGGCGGCGAGGGGGAGGGGTGGCGAGGGGGGAGGGGCGGCGAGGGGGGAGGGGCGGCGAGGGGGGAGAGGAAGAGCAGGTGAGAGGGAGGAAGGTGGGCTGAATAATTGAAAGGAGAGGGTTGGAGAGAAAGGGAGGAATGAGTGGATATGATAGGGGATATAAAGAGAGGGACAGGGGAGGAAAGGGGACAGAGGAGATGGAGAACCAGATGGTACAGGGTGAGAAGGAGCAGAGTGATGGAAGGAGAGATGTAAGTGATAGAGAGATGGGGATATAAGGAAAGAAGAGGTTTTCAGAGGGAAGTGAGAAACAGGGATAGAGTAAGAATTGGTGGAGGAGAGGTGTGATCGAGAATGGGAGATAAAGACCAAGGAGAAAGGCAGAGAGAGACGGGAGGCAGAAGGGAAGAGATAGGATGGATTTGCAGAGTGGAAATGAGATGGGAGTGGGGAAAAGAGGGAGAAACATGGGTTGAGGAGGTTAAGGGAGGTAAAGATGGAAAGCAATTTTATATGGGAGGGAGAGGATGGATGGAGTTAATGGGCATGGAAGGAGTATGAGACATGATGATCGAGAGAGATATGAATAATTTTTAAATTGCAGGTTTTGATCAAGAATGGATGAGATGAGCTGGGGATCTCAGGAAGCCGCCGGAGATACAAATCTGCAAGCACCAGGGATCAAGCAGAGTGACCCTCCACTCACGCCTTCTTCGCTCCTCGCAAGTGACGATGACATCGAGAGCCCTAATGGTGACACAGATGAGGACGATTCTAATGATCCCCCATCTCTGGAAGACATTGGGTTCTCCGAGGAGCCTGAGGTCCTGGGTGATGATCAGAAAAGTTCAGAACCCAACAGCGGTGAGGCACAAGATGAAGCAAGAAGCCTGGACAGTTCCCACAAACCTGATGAGGAATGGATGCAGGTTCTTGGTACGGCACATCTATCCTTACACACAACTGGCCTTCCTGAAGTACAGTAAAACCCCTCGTATCCAGCACCTATTGGGATTAATAGATGCTGGATAAGTGAAAATTTCCAGTTGCTTGATGTTGCATGATTGGCGAACTATCGGCAGGGCACATCAGTTTTAAATACCCTTATTTTTTTACCTATTTATTTTCTGTTATTTGTTTTTTGCCATTTGTTTGAATTGAGGATAACAGGGGTTTTAATGGAGTGTCCTGTTCATAGGACTGAGATTGCCAGAAGGCTGCATTGTCAAAAGTATTGTCTTGAACTGAGGCTACCTCTGCTGTTTTTAATTTGTGATTATAAGCATAATGCTTTTAAGTTTTAACAATCCCGACATTAAAATGTTTCTGCTGGGGTTTTCCCTTTTTACACAGGCTGAGGTTCTGCAACAATCCCATACAATTTCCCTTTGTGCAGTATGTACATCCTGGCGTTGAGTGGTCAGAATTCTGTTTGATTCAAGAGCATGATAGCAGTCCCATGGAAAGTGAGCAGTAAGAAGAACGCAGTCTGCAAAAGAATATGATTGTCAAAGGAATTGACCAAGAAAGTGACAGATAGAGGACAATATGGGAAATGAAGTTCTGCATAACCCAGTAAATGTTAGTGGATAAGGAGTTGAGATGTGGAAAAAGTTACTCTGCAGCAAGTGGTGTATTTGGTCTTTTTATTGCAAAGGGTTGGTGTTCAGGAGGAAAGATGTTTTGCTGAGATTGCACTGGATTTTGTCAAACCACAGTGCAGTGCTGATTTCTAAATGAAGAGCATTTGGGGAAGCTCAGCAGACTCTCACTGGAGTTGTGAATGAGAGGTGATGATGCGTATGATTTTGAGGGGGGGGGGGGGTGACATGTTGGATGTGGAGAAGCTCTTTCTTCTCCGGAGAATCTAGAACAAAGGAAGGGGCACTCAAATTTGGGACCGAAAAGAGAGCGATTTCTTTTCATAGCCTTCCAGTGGGCTGTGAAAGTTCAGTGTATCCCAGACAGAGACAGTAGAACTTTGGACATTCAGGGGTATGGGGATTGGTTAGAAAAAGTTAAACTGGAGCCAGAGAATCATCCTTAAAAGCTAGAGTCAAAAAGCTAAATGCTGTACCTCAGCCATTCTCAATGGGGGCCCTACAGCCTCATTGGTGGAGGGGGCACAGCACATTGAAGTAAAAACCTTGATTTCGTTCCACTTCACATAATTTAAATATTTTTTATCTAGTCAGTAGGAGAAACGTATTGAAGAAGCCAAAACATGATTACTTCACAAGGAAGGGGGCACTTAAACTTTGAGCAGAGTCCTAAGGGTGTCATAGCCCCCAAAAAAAGGTTGAGAATGACTGCTCTACTTTGACGAGGGGCTCAGGCCCAAAACATTGATCTTTGCTTTAAATTTTAATTTTTTTAATTTAATTTTAGACACACAACACAGTAACAGGCCCTGTCAGCTCAGAAGCCCATGCCACCTAATTACACCCAATTGACCTATAACACCCACCCCCCTGGTACATTTTTTTAAACGGTGGGAGGAAACGCATGCAGACATGGGGATGACGTACAAACTTCTTACAGACAGCGCGAGATTTGAATCCAGGTCTCTGGCGTTGTAACAGAATCATGTTAATCGCTACGCTGTGCCACCCTTTCTATGGATGCTGCTTGACTTACTGGGTTTCTCCAGGCACTCTTGTTCATTGCACTATGGCCACAGCATCTGTGGACATTCTTGTATATTAAAAAAAAGCTTGACTCTCTCCACTTATCTTTAAGCCAGCATGTCTTACAGAATAGATACGTCATGGGATTGATGTATGTGTTTTACTGCAGGGAATGAGCTGCTGAGGAAGAAAGTTCTGATAGCAGGTCAGAATCAGGAGCCAAGACCACAAAAAGGACAGAATGTAACAGTGTGGCTGAAGATGACACTGGAGGATGGAACAGAGGTAGAGGACGATCCCTCCCTCACTTTCACAGTGGGGGATGGGGATGTTATCCAGGTTGGTGCTGGTAAGCAGTTGGTACCTTTGTGTCTTTGCAGGTGCAGGTTTTTTGAGGAATTTGTTTCAATGTCCATCTCTCTCTCTCAGGCATTGGATCTTTGCATCCAGTTGATGGACCCAGGGGAAGTGGCATTAATTATCTCTGATGCCAAGTATGCCTATGGCTGTTTGGGCAGGTAGGTCCCGAGAGCCTCTCATTAAAGCTGAACCATTGGAAACAATGGACTATGTCTTTCACTGTTCAACAAGCAAATCTACAGGCACTGTGATTGGAGTTTGCACAAAAATGTTGGAGAAACTCGGCAAGTCGCGCAGTGTTCTTTTTGCAACAAAGATAAGTATACCTAATCAATGTTTTGGGCTTGAACCCTTCATTAAGGGATGAACAAAAAGCAAGCAGGCGCCTAAATAAAATTGTGGGGAGAGGGGCCCAGGGTCTGTCTCCTTTGCTCCAGCTCTCCACCACCTTCCCTCTCCATTCAGAGAGCTATTCCCTCCCCCATCACTCCTCAGCTTTTTTTTCCTTTTGTGCCCTCCTTCCCATATCTGCCTATGACCTGCTTGTGACCCTGTACCCTTCCATCCACCATTTTATTCAGGTGCCTCTCTGCATTTTACCCTTGATGAAGGCCTCTGGTCCAAAACATTGGTTATGTACCTTTATCTTTGCTCAATAAGGAACCCTGAGTTTCTCTAACATTTTTGTGTAAACTACAGTAAAAGTCCAAAAATCCGAATGCCAGAATTCAGGACTTTTCAAAAACTCTCAAACTTTTAAAATTTAGTGGGTTGCATACACAAGCACCAACAGAAGCAGAAGTGAACAAATAAATATGCTTTTTTTGGTACTTTGCATTTTATATGAAAATGTTTCATTAATAAGCTATCAAAACTTTCATGTTCATCTCTTTATTCTTCCTTAAATTTGAATTTTAAAAATACTGCCTGAGAATCCAGAAAATCTGGACCAACCCAGTCCCTAAGCCGTCTGGATTTTAGGACAGCTACTGTATGTCTTTCACTGTGCTGCTTCACCTCTATTTCTTCCCATGAATGCAGATCTCTCAGAACCATTAATACCACCGAGAGTAAAGTTCTTCCATGCAGTCCCATCAAAAGGGGATGGTGTTGCAATGGTTAAGTTCCTGGACTAAAGGTTCAAAGGAACAAATTCATTTCTTTCCATGGAGCTGGGCTGTCTTCGGGCATGAGAGGTTAAGTAGCAATGAACGTTCATGCACACAACTGCAAGGCAATGGCCATCTCCAATGAGACAGTCTATCTACCCTGAAACATTTCCCATTCACCAGAGACTAGACCAGCCAAATCAGAGAATGAGCATCCTGTCACAAATAGTTCAACGACCTGTCTACCCAAAACCTTTCCCAATAGTTACTGGAGCAAATCAGTGGTGTGATGAAATACTGACCCTGGATGAGTTCAGTTCCACAGCACTCGGGAACTTAAACAACATGCAAAAGAGAACAGCTTGCCTGATTTGAGATTCTGGCCATCTCCCTAAATATTCTCCCCCTCCACCATCTTCCAAATATGTGACCTTCACCATCAAGGGCATCAGGAAAGCAGGAACATCGGCAACTGCAGCTTCCCACCAATCACACACCCTACCATTAGAAGAATGTGTTGCCAGCTTTTCATTGTTGTTGGGACTAAACCCTACACCAGAAGGGATTACAGAAATTCAAGTTGGAAATTCACTGCCACCTTTTCAAACACAGTTATTGTTAGGCAGTAAAACCTGGCCCCATTGTCCTCTGTCAATAAATTAACATAAAAGAAACAGAGTAGAACTCATTTTCACAACTCAGCTGACTTGATGGAACTAGGAACATTTTTAGAATGGGTTACAGGAGTTAAATTCCCTTGAGATCCTATATTTTTCCTATAAGGGAATCTGGGATAAGACCAGAAATGAAAATTTAATTTGTTTCAAAAAGAATTTGTGAAAATTACATTAGCAGTTGCAAGAAAATGTATAGCAGTGACATGGAAATCAAATTTGCATTTGGGATTGGATAGATGGCACGCTGAAATTCGTAGTTGTCTACCTCTCGAGAAGATTCATTTAATTTAAGAAACATATGATTCATTCTTGAAAATTTGGTGTCCATACTTATAAATTATAGGTACTGGGGGAAGGATATGGTGGGGGGGGTGGGGTTTATACATATAAAAGATGTACAGTACAACCCATATTATCCAAAATTGGATTCTCTGAAGTCCTCTAAAAATTTCAGATAAATGAGGATATCTGAAACAAATCAGGAATCCCCATTTATCCAAAATTATTTTGGAGCCAAACTGACCGGGGATCTCAGGCTCCCAGCGGCAGCAGCGAACCTTGGGCTCTGGGAAGCAGTGGGAACCTCGGGCTCCCAGTGGTGGCATTGGGGACCTCAAGCACCTGGGCAGAAGCGGGATCCTGGTATGGTAGGGAAGTGTCGGAGATCAGCATGGCCAGCATTTTTTTTGGTGAGAATTAAACATTATTTTAATGTGTAAAAAGCCTTCTCTTGTTGTTTCTTCCTTGTTTAAATATAGTTTCAAGTGATTTGCTGTTGCTACTGCTCTGTTTTTAAAAAATGACCAGTTCTACAAAAAAAACGTTTATCCAAATTAGGCCTGGTCCCGACCATTTCAGATAATTGGAGTTGTACTGTATTATAATTATGTGGTATATGATTGATATTATGTGTATGTGAATTAATGCATGTGTGGAATTTAAATAAAATATTTTTTAAAAATCATTTGGTTGATTTATTTAGTTTTTAGTGGGGTTTGTCCATAGGGAGGTTAATTTGAATCATATTAGATTTTGAAGTGCTATAGCCAACACAGTCAAGTTTGGTTTTAATACAGGATTATCCCAGTATGAGCACTGACTTTTCTTTTAAAGGAACAAGCCGGTGAAGTGGAGGTCATGCACTCTTTTTACTGTACTGTCACTCATCTTCCACCAGCTCCCAGCCTACAGTCCCCTCAAATGCCACTGTACACATTGAGATCCAGCTTCTCTCGGTGAAAGATTGCCCAGATATTGAACTCCTGCCGGGGAAAGAAAGGCTACTACTGACCAATAAGAAAAGAGAGCGAGGGAACGCCTACTTTGTCCGGAATGAGTACGTCTTTGCAATCAATTCGTATGACATCGCCCTCAATATTTTAAACTCAAGCTCCAAAGGTATGTTTACGCATTTTAACTTGTGATGGTAGATCAGGGCAGTATGCGGAACCTGACGAGGTGACCATGACTTTGGACCCCAACTGAACCCAGCCTTCCCTCATTTCCAGAACACTTTGGTGAATTTATCTTTGGACCGGTCAATCGTTTGCAATTACTGTATTTATTTCCTTCTGCTGTAGTGTTTTCCTTCAGTCTTCCACAAACTGCTGTTCACTAATCGTGTCAACAGTAAACTTGGACGTAATTCTCTACTTTGTTTCTCGTGGGTTCTCTTTCTCATTATCAATTTGATCCTCTTGCTATTTACAGGCCCCTTTTGCATTCTGTTTACAATAGTTCCCTTCACCATTTAGTTCTACTGTTGATACTTAGGACCATTTCTTGCACCTGCTCTGATTTGTGTTTAATCTTGCAGTTGAATTTTCACCAGAAGAAGAGCAGGAGATGCTGGATGTGAAGGTGAAATGCCTAAATAATCTGGCAGCATCTCAGTTGAAGTTGGAACACTACAAGGCTGCACTTAAATCCTCAAATGCAGCTCTTAAGCAGCAACCCAACAATATCAAATCACTCTTTCGAAAAGGGAAGGTAGGTTCTGGACCACTGATGGATAACCACATAATTCCAAATTTAAATCTCTCTGTGAAATAACATGCACATTCACTGACTCTTTTAATTATTAAATTATTAGTTTCAGATTTTTTTTATGGAAAGTGCCAAATAAATACTGGCTGCAGGAACTACAGTGGTAGAATGCAGTAATTATGGTGATATTCGCATGAGGAATTTCAAATAGGCACAAATTTATAATGAATATGGACCAAATTACCTCTGGGCACAGATTCAGTTATTTGATTATTCTTGACCACATCATGTCTAGCTGTCCTGATGCTGGGTTTCGACCTGAAGTGTAGGCCATCCCTCTGCCTCCACTGATGTTACCTGACCTACTGATTTCTTACAGTGACCTTTTTGTTTGCTCCAAATTCCAGCAACTGCAGCCTCTTGGCCTTGATGATGGATTTTTGTGAAGGTTACTTGTCAGCTGCAGGAGCATGCCTCCCCACCACTGCCCATACCTGCAGGCATGGTAGATACAGAGGCATGCAAATTCTGTCCAGTCTAGCACCATTTTTGTTCCTGGAACTCAAAATTCAAGCCACGTTAGGTGCCGGGAATTGCAGTCTACTCTCCTTCAACAGCAAGGAGTTGCTTTGTTTTGGTGGGTTATTTACTAAGGAAGGTGACTATGCCTGGTCCAGAAAATAGGATATCAAATTTTATTCATTTACCAGATTTAGTTAGCATATATTCTAATTCTGTACATCTACAGATGGTGACCAATGTTCCCTCTAACTCTTAATAGTCACTGTGCGCAAAAATCTTATGTTGTGCAAATTTTTTTCCTGTGACAAAAGTATGCGCACTGAATGCTTGTGAAAATGTAAACTTGCTTCAAGATAATTTTGGCACAGCCAATCTCTCATGGCTAATAAAACTGTATTGGCATGTTTTAATGTAATACAAGTATGATTAACTACTGGTTTAACCAACTAACTAGTTAACTGAAAGTTAGCTAAGAGATTATTTTCAATAAGTTTAATGATTAATTACTACATTATTTTAGGTAACTAACTGGTTGCAAAACGTGTGCGTGTGGACACACGTAGTGATGGTGACCATGAACCCTCACCTTGAATTGTTGAAGTTCCCCTGAAAGTATCCCATAGTACCAAGGGAATTCCAGGTTTGGACACCGGGTCAATGAAAGAACCACATTATTTTTTCAAGTTGGGAGGGTGTATACCTTGGAAGGAATGAGTTCACAGGTTACTACAGCCCTTTCCTGTGTGGATGTCACAGGTTTTGCATGCTGACATCGCAATAGTCTTGCTTTCAAAAGTCCCAAGGTGGAGGGAATGGTAGTTCATAGGGATAGGACTGCTTTCCATTGGGTAGTTTCAAGCTTGGAGGGTTTCTGGGGTTGCATTTATCTAGGCAATTGGAGATTATTCCATCATACTTCTGACTTGACAAGATAATGGAAAAGCTTGGGGCATTGATGAGCTGATTCACTCAGCGCTATTTACCCAGCTCTGACATGATCTTGTAGCCACAATATTTAAGTGGCTAATCCAGTTGACTTACTCATGAATAAAGGCCCCAGAATATTGATGGCTGTTTACTGATGAACAAGGCAAATCTGTGACTAAACCCTGTGTATCTGCCTTTTTCCTATATTCTTTTATATCTTTGGTTAGCTAAGATAATTTTTCAGTTTTAATTTAGTATTTAACTTGGCATCAGCCATTTTGAAAAAAATAAATCCATTAAAAAAAAAATGGAACAAGGCCCTTCACACACAGGGTGCATGAGTGGGGAGTTGAAACGTGCTGTTCTCAAGGTTTAATTAACAGGATGAGTGGTCACACCCTGATCCTTTCTGGTTGATTCTCTGTTATAGGTCCTGACCTTGCAGGGTGAATACACAGAGGCTATACTAGTTCTGAAACAAGCTGCAAGACTACAGCCATCAAACAAGGTAAGTAGGAGACACATAATCTTTGTTGCAGATTGTGGGGGCATCGAGTTCAAGAGTTGGGATATCATGTTACAGCTCTAAAACTGGAGAAACTCAGCAAGTCATGCAGCGTTCTTTATGTAGCAAAGATAGATACATAACCTATGTTTCGGCCCTGAGCCCATCAAGGTATGAACAAAATGCAGGCAGGTGCCTGAATAAAATGGTTTAGTTGGGGGGGGGGGGGGGTGGGTGGGGCGGGGAGGTCATAGATGGATATGGGAGAGAGGGCACAAGAGAAAAATATTTACCTATGAATACTCACCTCTGGCAAGAATCTAAAGGCAGCCATCCTTCTCTTTCTCCATCTACATTTCAACAATGCTCTACCTGCTATTTCTGTACTCACTGAAAATAATCTGGATCATACTACCTTTGAGGGGCTGCTTCTCTTTTTGTAACTCCTTCACGTCTGTCTGCAGGTCCTCAAAAATTTCTGTCTGCCCTGTTATGGCCATAATACCTGACTGGTCATCTTGCTCTTCTGGAATGTTCTGTAGTTGCCAAATAATATCCTCAAGGAGTGAAACTTGAAAATCTGCAGATGCTGTGATTGTTATAAAAATAGAAATGCTGGAGGGATTCAGCAGGCCCTGCAGCGTCCATAGGAGGTAAAGATACCGACATTTCAGGCCTGAGCTCTTCAAGGTATCCAAGCACCAGAGATCCAACTGGAATTTCTCTGCTCCCCTAACTATACTATCCTCTATAATTATTGATTTTCCTCACTCCCTGTTCTCATGGGTCTTGGCTCTGACTGCCCTCTCCTTGGGTTGCCCGTGGATTTTGTTGTGCCCTTACAAAGTCCTGCTGACTACTTTGTATGTTTTGAGCTTTGCTAACAGTTGCTGCTGCTATACAGGCAATTCAGGCCGAACTCTCCCAGCTGCTGAGGAAGCAATCTGAGCAGCGGACCTTGGAGCAGGAAATGTACCGGAAGATGCTCGGGGATATGGCTATACCCCCTCTCCCCTCAGCATCTCGATTCTCGTGGGTATGTGAAGTAATAGCTTTGTTGTGTATGGTTTCTTTCGTGCCGGGTACAGTTGCTTGAACATAGAAATATCTAAGGATGAGGAAAGTAAATGGAAAATTACTGAATTAAGACATTGTGGAGTAGAACACCAAGTCTGCAGGAACCATGATTGAAGTAAAAACACAACGCTGGAGAAACTCAGCAGGTCAAGCAGTGTACTTTTATAGAGCAAAGATAGTCATTTAACTAACATTTCAGGCTTGAGCCCACATTTTGTTCAATCCTTTCTCTCCAGCATTGTGTTCTTACTTTTAAGACATTGTGGAATTACTCATTTTCTAACCTGAGCTTTTCATGGCTGGGAGGATTTGAAAGGACAGTGTAGAAGGAGCTCTACCTGCATCTAATCCATGCTGTAGTGTTCCCTGGATGAGACTGAGGGGTCTAGCTGTTGGAAAGTGATGTGTGAATGGTCCACTGTTTGCTTCTTTTCCAGAGTATTCCATGGAAGTGGCTGTTTGGAGCGACCATGGTGGCAGTCGGAGGTGTGGCTGTGTCTGTCATTGTTGCTGCGAGAAATTGACCCTCAGAGGTTGGACCAAATATCCTGTGGGGATGTGTCCACACCAACATTTTACAGGGCCTCGCCATTGCTAAACATAGTGACCTTCCCACGACATTCTGAGCCTCCTATTGCTTCAGGTACTGTACAGAAAGTCAATGGACTCCAGCCACCCCTTCCTTTACCATACTTGAGACGAAATGTCCAAGTGGAGCACATAGTGATTATAGATTGGTTTATATTATAACTCTGATTGGATTTAATTTATTTCTTGGGGTGGCTTAGAGCTTCCTATTAAATAAAATTTATGCAAAATGTTTATATAATTATAATAAATGTTTATATTGAAATCCATGTGGATGAGTGTTGCTATGGAAACTAATGGGGAGGGAGTTAGGCCTCCCACTGATGATGTGGACAGGATAGTTCCTTCGCCTGGAGACTCTAGATCTAGGAGCTCAGTCTCAGAATTAGGAATTTTCCATTGAGTATGTGGGAATATGTACCTGTAACTGAGAGGGCCAAATATCCTTCTATTATCAGATCAAAGGTAGATATCCTTGGGTATCTGGTGACCTTACCAAAATGATGACTGCTTTGGTTCTAGAGATTCAAACAATTGCTCATGAAGTAAACCTGGCTAATTTACAGGGCTTGCAACTTTGTATTTGGCCATTGACCTGGCAAGACAATATTATCCAATCATAGCAGCATTCCTGTATCATTAGGCTTTGGAGAATTCTGCTGTCTCCCTCTGCCCCCACGTTAACCTTGTGCTTGGAAAAAGAAACTCTAACTTTATGGTTTTGCAATATGGGTTGACACTTTGTAGTTAAAAACCTGTATATAAAAACATTCATCTAAATCTTTTTTTTGAAAATGAGCATCAGTAGTAAGTTTCTGTTTACTCCCTCTCATTACTCTCTTGCTATTTGTTCAAAATGTGATAGTTTACTGTGGTAGTTCACTGCTGAATCCCCTTAGCTCTAAAATGATTTGTACGTTCTCCACATTTTGTGAAGCTTGAGGTACTTAAGCTCATAAACTCAGCCTGCATCAGCCTACCCAAGTACTGAGTGGTTCTGAGAACCTTCCAGAAACCAACCTCTAGTTGCAGCTCTCTCCTCCACACTTTCCTAGGGCTTATTGCCACATTGAGATTGAGAATGATTTGAAGCCCAGTGTAGTATCACAAGGTAGTAACAGCATGAGAATGATTTGAAGCCCAGTGTAGTATCACAAGGTAATAACAGCACGAAGGTTTTTGTATTTACTCCAACATGACAAGTTTTTTAAAAAAAGAACATTTATTTATAAAAATTACTTTTTCACAGGTGGGGAAAACGGTTACAGGTGGACAGGGAAGGAGATTAACCTTCTCGACATACCAGACAGGACCCTACAGTGCAACTGAGAAAATAGCCTTGATCAGCCAGGGGAGAAAAGTGTCAGAGGTCATTCTCAGGCAGTCACTCAGAGACTTGGCCCATATGGTCATTCACTCAGAGACTTGGCCCATATGGTCGTTCACTCATTCTCCTGTTGATCCCTTTCACCCCAGGCATTGCTCATTCACTCTTCACATTCAGGTCCCACTCTCTTTCACTCTTGGTCCTGAGCAGTCACTATACCCCCTTGGCTCTGGAGTACGAAGCCGAGAGAGAGTAGTTTAAACTGGCTCAACGAGGTAAGTGTGCAAATGGGGATGATCCACCGTCTTCTCCAATAGGTGGTGGGAATATTACAGGGAAGAGTCATCCTCTCCGTGCGGCAGGTCCGCTAGAGGGTCAGAGAACCTCCTCTGGACCTTAGCTGGAGTGGGTTTGGTCTCATCGAGGTGACCAAGGTTTGGTAGTGATAGGAGGTCCTGCGCACCAACGTACATGGAATGGATGTTATCAGATCGGTGGGAGGGCAGGTTGCGGCGTCGCACTGTGGCTCCCAGTGGGTGGGATTGCCTCACTGAGGTGCCAGGACTTGTGGGAATACTGTCCACAGAACTGATGATGCCATGGGGGAGTTTGATGTTCCGAGTGGGTAGAACAGCTTTCCGAGAGGGCAGCTTGATGCTGGCGAGCATGGAGAATGCTCGTCGCTGTGCGATAGGAGGACGAGCTGGCAACAACACTGGTTTAGTTGGGGGAACGATGCGCTCTGGAACAGCAGGCCGAGGCTCGCGTCGTCCTGTGAACTGGAACACTGCAGAACCTGGAGAGAGAAAAGTTTACTCATTACACAGGTTTTGCAGCAGTTCATCTTCCTGCCACTTATGCAGACCATGACTTGGCATTGTCCAACACACCTGCAGTACTGAACATATGAAGGGGCCTCAGAAATACAGAAGAACAGCAAGATGGCAACCTACTTTTTACTGACCTCCGGACTCCACTTGCCCTGGTCGATCCTCAAGAAGGCTCTCCATACTCAAGGAAGCTTCAGAATCCATGTTTTCCTCATCAGAACCTCTCTGCTCCATTTGTGGGAGCTCAAGTGTCAGCTGATCCCTGGAAGAAGCAGCAAATATTAATAATCATTTACAGTAAAAGTCCAAAAATCTGGATGCCAGAAATTTGGACTACCCGAGAGTCTGGATTGTCAACCTTTTTAAATCTAGCGGGCTTTTGCGTGCATGTATAAGTGTCCAGGTGCACAGCGTCCACGCTTAATGCAAATAATCTTAAAACAAATAAATTAATTTGTATACTGTAATTTTCTTTTCCAGTGTTCATTTTTAAACATAATTTCAAGCTCTTTGAGTGAAAAAATGTTTACATTTTTGTCAAGTGTTTAAAGCTGCTCATTTTGATAAATGAAGCATGCAGTATTTGCTAATGGATAACCTATTAAATGTACCTGTTCATCTCTTCCTCTTATCCTCCTTAAATTTTAAAAGTACTACCTGAGAATCTCAAAAAACTGGACCAACCCAATCTTGGAGCAGTCTGGATTTTGGGATGTTTACCAATTTGCTTCCCCATGCACCTTGACACAATAGAGAGCATGAAATGATCTCAAGACTCTTGAAGATAATTTCCACTGCCTCTGTGCTAGCAAGGCACATGTGGAGTAAGGAGAGGAATGTTGTTATCTCCCCAATGCTCTCTGCCCAAAGATTTCATTTCCCAGTGAGAATCGATGTGGAACCACCCAGGCAATATTGTTTTTTTTATATATGGTAAGGTACTCCCCTCACTGACCTCTCCTCCTTCATTGACTGGATCCGCTTTATCAGGAGTTCCTCCTCGTGTTCCATGTCAGTGTCGGATGGCTCTTCCTCATCCAGGCGTACCAAGGTGGGAGAAATCTCCTCAGTTTGTTTTGGGGTTCGAGGTGCTTTGCTCTAAAACGAAGGTGCAGAAGAAACTTATGGTTACAGAGCACCTGTGTGTCCTGGTTCTATCCCCTCTGATGAAGAGAGTTATTGGAACTGCATCATGTTAGAGATGAAGGGAGGGAATTTGGAGCGATTTGAGGAAAGGGGAAATAAAATGACTCAACTACAGCCAGTAATGAAGTCTTTCACTCCACAATGGTTGGCTGCAGAGAGGTTTGAAGGAGTGAATATGAGGATGTGATGGGAAATCTCCCAGTCAGCAACTGACCATCTTCATTAGAACTTGGCAGCAAATCACTCCCTTTTTAAAATTTTACAGCCAAAATCGAACAGCTGTGGACATCAGATATAATTATATTTTGAGGCCACTCTCGGGAGGCAGGCAATGCCAGAAGACTGCAGTGAGCACTGGAATGGTTCAGATCCTTAGCAAGGTGGCATGCACATAACACATGCAATAGGTGGATGCCCATGGTCATTGAGGGAGGGGCTGTGTTACATGTGAGAACTGTGAGATGAAAATAGCCATGCAGAGAGCAGGTCATCCAAACGAGTCCAGTACCTACCAGTACTCCATCATATGGAGCAGAAAAGCCGACTTCAAGAGGCCAAAGCTGAAGAACAAGAGTAAGATTTAGCAAGAGGAGGAAAGAAAAAAAAATCACCAAATTGTCCCAATTGGATCACCAGGTGCAGAAATAGCAGAGCAAGCCTTTTAGCTACTTGCTTATCAATAGGTGAGCCAGACCCCCACAGTAGGGCTGGGATTGTTTCAGATATTTCCATCTTGTAGAGGTTGAATGCCAACACCGACTCCTTTTTATACCACCTCAGAGCACGATCTTAACCCAGATTGTCATTGACCTCATCTCTCTTTCACTTCCAATGTCACTTCCCCTTCAACTCTATGCAGAGACCTCCAGAATAAAAAAACAGGGGAAATGGGCAATACCCAGTTAAAAGAGCTGAAAGGCCTCCCACAGAAGCAAAATGGCTTGTTTCTCAAAGCTTTGTTTTCACCAACTTACACGTAGGAGCGAGAGGCGGCGGACTGCGAGCTGCTCTGCTGTCTCCAGTTGGGTTATTTCATCCATTTTCATTTTGTATTTGTGCATCTGTTCCGTGATCAGCAACTCCACACACCTGCAAGGAGCAACTCCGTAAGACTTCAACAGAAATGATGCTAGTCAGAAAGAACTGGCCTTCCTACATCTCCTTTCTACTCAAGATATCCCACACATTTCACAACCACTGGAGTGCACTTCAACTCTTGCAACTGTTGGAGAAGCACAAGGACCAATTTGTGCAACTTTCCACCAACAACCATTTGCCCACAGATGTTGGGATGGCACAGCTGGCATAATGGGTTAGCTCAATGCCTTTATAGTGCTAGCAATCCGAATGGGTGTTCGAATCCCGCACCGTCTGTACGTTTTCTCTGTGTCTGTGTGGGTTTTCCCCAGGGGCTGCAGTTTCCTCCCTCCATTTGAAAAGGTGTAATTGGATGTAAATTGGGCAACACTGAAACGGCCTGTTTTTAATTCCCTTATTCTTCTAAAAAGTGGCCATGAAATACAGTCCTACTCATCGGGAAGTTGATAGCTCTGACTATAGAAGACTCCCTCAGACCAGAAGTCTGGAGACTCGCCTGAACAAGTGTGGAGTTCATCAATGGACTTCTCTCACTGGAATCCTAATGGTGATTGTAACAAATATTCTGCCATTTAGAGGTTGCTTTGTGAAGAAAACATCCCCTTCAAGCCACTGCAGCTCACAAGGCAGACATACAACTGTTTGACAGAAAGAACAAGGGAAGGAGCTTCAATAGTTATTTTTATAGAATCACTGGAGTCTCCCTCCCCCCATCAATGTGATCTATCGGGATTATTGTCTGAAGAGGGCACGCAAAATCATTGGGGACCCCTTCCACCCTACACACAGCATTTTTCAGCTGCTCCCATCGGGGAAGAGATTCAGGAGTATCAGAGTCACCAGGGTGAGCAGCAGCTGTCTTCCATCAGACAGTGAGAATGCTGAATGTCCAAAGGAATGGCTCACACTACCCATGGGAGACGCTCATATTCACGAATCAATATTTGTATGGGTGTTTCGTCTGGTTGTGTGTCTGTGTGTTTTACACTGAGGATTGGAGAACGCTGATTCATCAGGTTGTACTTGTGCAATCAGATCACAATAAACTTGACTTAGAGATAGGTGGGGAAGATTTTCAGTAGGTCGAGACGTTTGCCATTTAATAAGATCATGACCAGCCGGTAGCCCAACGTCTTAACCTTTATTTTCCCAATCTACTAAAATCTATCCACCTGGCATTTAGGAATTAAATTTTGACATCAGTTGTCATTTAAAAAAGTTTCCATATTGCTGTTATTCTTGGTAGAAGAGTCTTTAAACCTCACTCCTAAAAGATTCAGATTTGAATTTTTCTCTAGCTCAATGGTTCTCAATCTTTTTCTTTCCACTCGCATATACTTTAAGTTATCTCTATGCCATCGGTGCTCTGTGAGCAGGGATTGCTTAAGGTGGTTTGTGAGTGGGAAGGGAAGGTTGAGAATCACTGCTCCAGACCCAGTTATTACTGAAATATTTTGCTTGAGAAAAATTGTCATTGGCCCATTTCCTTTGGAGTTATGAAACCGTGCACATAACGAGTCAATTATGTACAATTAAAACTGGTTTTCAATCTTTTTCTTTCCACCCACGTACTACCTTAAGCAATCCCTTACTATTCACAGAGCACCGATGGCATAGGGAATACTTATGTGAGTGGAAAGAGAAAGGTTGAGGACTACTGACATAATCCTAGACTCCTAAATCAGAAGGAATAGTTTCTCTTCATCTACTCTGTTGGTTCTTCTTCAGTCAACTTACTTATTTTATAACTCCTGTAGAATAAAACTAGTCCACAAATCTCTCCTTGTAATTTAACCCTAAAAACCGAAGCATTAATCTGATCATCCTACCTAGATTGTTGGTAACTTTCAAGAAGGAATCGGTCAAAAATATGCCAGGCTCTGGGAAAAGCTCTAGAGTGGTGTGGGGTTAGTGAGACCATTGGGAAATCATTCAAAGAGCTGGCACAGAAATAGTGATCCAAATAGCCTCCCTCTATGTGACAATTCCAAGAGTTTTGCTGTGATATTTGCTGCTGGAATGACTACTGAGTAGGCTGGAAAGTGTGCCGAGGATTGGGCTTGGAGTTAGTGTGGTTTGGAGCAGGTTAGATACAACTATATAAATGAATATTGAGTTATCACCCAATCTACAAATGACATCATGATGATTGGAATACAACTCCAGAAACACATTGAATCCCATGTGAAACACGAAAGTCTGCAGTTGCTGCAATTGTGGTAAAAACACACAGAAATGCTGGAGGAACTCAGCACGTCTCGCAGCATCCATAGGAGATAAAAAATATATTACTGATGATTCAGGCCAGAGTCCTTTCTCAAGGTATTGAATCCCTAAAACAGCTGTGGGAAGACGCAAGCTTTGCCAGCTTTTTAGGTTTTTATTTATGGGAAAGGGCAGTTCCCACAGAACATGATAACATTGGCAGTAATTAAACCCGACTCCAAAGGCTGGTAACAGCAGATAAAAAGCCATTAATGCTGAGGGCCCCCCCAGGACCTGTTTTTTTTTTTTTTAAACACAATGCTGGGGTCCTCATTACACTCAACCAATGAATTTGCCAATGGAAGAAGAATGAAGACTCACATGGTTGTCTTGGAGACCTCTTTCATGCTCATCAATGGGTCAGAGCTGTCTGGAGACCGGAGGATGCACGGAGCAAAGACGATTGCAAGAGCATTAGGAGACATTCGATTCATCTCTTCCAACACTGCCACCCTGAAACAAGCATGACTATTATCAAATAGGGAGCACCCCCCCTCCAGCACCACACTGCCGAGGGCAGAGCTCAGAACAATTTCGTCAGTCCCTCTTTTAGAGAAAACTTCCCCAAGCTTCCAAAGTCAGCCAGACACATAAGAGAGATGAGTATCTGCACGGATAGAGAAAAGGGCACACAACTCTCTACACGGGCTAAAGAAAGGATCAAATAACAATCCCCATCATCAACAATTGACCCATTTGAGGAGACAAGCAGAGTTTGGAATCTTCTGGTGTCCATTGGGAGTTTGAGGGTAAGACATTAAAAAAAATCACAGAATGAGCATCACTCCCTCCCTGAGCACGTAACACTCACCCCACTTCCAGAACCATGTGAATTCCATTCCTTCCTCAGAACATTCCTGACCCAGCAGACAAAGTCTCACCATGATCATTCCCCTCCCACCCTCCTTTCCCCAACCCCAAGGTCCAGGTAGAGCATAACCAGCTGGTGCCAATAATTCAATGTTTCCAAGCTACTATTTCCAACACCAATGGTCTAAATCTGTATTCACCAGGACAACCCCCTCCCAATCACATGACCCACTTACTTGACGAGGTGGAAGACGAGACGTTCAAGAGTGTGGAACGTGGCAGTAGGCAGTTGCTCAAGGACACTGTAAACTGCTTGGACCTGTTCTTGCCTCCCTGGATGCTCTGAAAGAATGTAGAACAATTTATTTAAATACAAAGAATAAAGAGAGTTAACTAAATAAAGAGCCTCAATAGAGATTTAAGGGGTGGGAGGGAGATTAGTGATGTAGCTACACAAGACTTTGAGTGGAGGGACAAACTGATGAGATATTTAATCACTGGAGAAACAGAAATTTTGTGTGTTCCCATTGGAAATAAAACTTTTGCTTAGTTAAGTCAATTGTTAGGTCCCAGGACAGTTGCAATTATGTTCTCCATATTTTTGGAAGAATCCAAATACCTAGGAAAGACTGACAATATTTATTGGAACATTTTCAGGGATGAATAATGATTGATGTCACTGGATAGTAGAAATAGGGTCAATGCCAGAAAAAAAGTCCATTCTTTTCCGAGGCAGATTACCATTGAAGCTGCCATCTTCACCCTTTCAACCAAAGGACTTGATGGTCCTCTTGTGCCAGATAATGCTATGGATCAATGGAGATAACTGTGCATGATCCAATCTCTGCCATCATTGGTGAGGCTCCATCAGGAGCACAGGACAGATTTTGGGTCCTGCATTTCAATATCTGGGACACTGCCTGAAAAGGTGTGAGAGTGGATTTAATAAAACTTTTGAAAGGAAATGGAGGCACACTTGGAAAAAACGGAGGGAAGAGAGAACAGGAAAGTGGGAATATATAGAGTCAAAGAACCAGAAGAGGTATGTTAACCTCTTTAAACAATTCTGATTTGAAAATACCCCAATGTAAAATGCTGTGACTCACCAATGGCCTGCAAGAAGTCACCATAGTAGGCAAAAGTCATGAGTGGAACTGGAAGTTCTCGGAGCCACTGTTTAAGCACTCCTGTAATGGCGTGAATGTGGTACTTCTCCAGATGAACCAAGTTTGGGTCTGAGAAACACAACAACAAACACATTTCATTCAAAGATAGTAGTCTGCATTGGTTACATGCAGTATAAAGCTCCCTCTGTGGTGTTCTTTCAAGAACCCCCACGGAAGGAACAGAACCATTGCATATGGATGTGGGATGGCCTCAGGATACCCTTAATAACCTTCTTCTAAGCCTTGCAAGTCTATCCAAGCTGTCTGCCCCTCTTCTTAGGTTGTATTGAGGCTGGGCATCCTTTGTGAAGGAGCATGCAAGATTCCATGGAAGCCTTCTTCCACTAGGGGTCATTGCAGAGCTGAAATGCATCCTTCACATGAAGGGAAAATAATTTTTTAATCATTTTAAAATAGAAGCTCCTACAAAACATTCACGAAATGGTGGTCTAGATAGAAAGGCCAAAATATACCCACAAGGCAGAGAAAGCACAGCAGAAACTTCACCTCCACCCTGGTAATGTAACTTCCCAGGAATGCAATCAATCAAAGTGAATGCTTTAGGCATTTTAGAAAAGTTGACCAAAACTCGTGTTAAAGAAAGAGCAATTTGCAACAGGAATTCAGAAAGAGAATTCCAAAGCTAAGGCACATCTAGCACGGTGGAGCACTAAATTCTGCGTGGGTTTCCTTACTTCCACCTTTCAAAAACATACAGGGGTTGTAAGTTAATCGGGGAATTTGGGTAGCACAGGTTCATGGGCCGGAATTGCCTGTTACTGTGCGGTATGCCTAAATCTAAAATTTAAATCTAAATTCATGGTTAATTAGAGTTGGTTCCTTTCATTCTACACCTCATGTTCACTCTCTGATTCACAGTGTGACTGGCTCACAGGCATAACCGTCATTCCATTTAAGTGTAGTGATATTGACAGAACATTCTGAGGAGCTGGACCCACCTTCTTCCAGTTGCTGCCGTAACTCCTTCATCTTATTGGCGGCCCCTGACTTGCGGTAAATTCCCTCAGTGTACAGTCCATGCATTTCCACGTATTCCAATAGCTTCTCCAACACCACTGGCAGCTTTTGGTTCTCATCCATTAATAGACAAACTGGCACCCCGAAATGTCGTGACGCCACATCTGTGTCATTCTGTCAACAGGAGGTAACAATGGGTTAGATGCAGTGGGAGTTTTATGATTGCTGGCTTGGTAGAATAGAACCACAGAACATTACAGCACTGAAAACAGGCCATTTGGCCCTTCTAGTTTGTGCTGAACTATTATTTTGTCTAGTCCTATTGAACTGCATCCAGTCCATTGGCCTCCATACCCCTCCCATCCATGTACCTGACCAAATTTTTCTTGTATGTGAAAAATGAGTCCACCTTCACCACTTCAGCTGGCAGCTTGTTCCACACTCCCACGACTCTGTGTGGAAAAAGTTCCCCCAAGCCATTCCCCTTTCACCCTTAACCCATGTCCTCTGGTTCGCATTTCACCTACCCTCAGTGGAAAAAGCTACTTGCATTTACTCTATCTGTACACCATATGATTTTGTAAACCACTATCAAATCTCCCCTCATTCTTCTATGCTCCAAGGAATAAAGTCATAACCAGTTTAACCTTTCCCTGTAACTCAACTCCTGAAGTCCCAGCAACATTGTAGCATATCTTCCCTGCACTTTAATCTTATATGAACAACAGGAGATCTAAATTGGGTTCAGGGGATCCTGGGAAGGAAGTGCGGGGTGGGGGGGTGGGGGGGTGGAAGGGACACAAGGAGAGTGGAAAAAGTCAAGAACCAGAGACATTCAAGGATTGGTACGGTGCCAGTGAAAGAGTGGGGGAGGGGGTGGGGAATCAGTTTTTTTCATTAAGGGCACATAGAACAATGAAGGACTAGGTAATAATAGGTGAGGGATGTGTGGTGCTGAATGAGGCTTTGGCCTAACATTGCAGTGCTTTGTGGTACCAACTGAATGCAGGATGGCACAGGATCCTGGGGTGGTCTGTGGATCTCTCTATAGCTCAACAAATCCACCATGTAATTGCTCACCTTGTTGCAGGCTGATTGACAGGGATGTTGAATCTTCATCAAGCACTTCTTATGACAAATCATCTTGCAGGCTGAGAACAGAAAGGAAATAGGCCGTCACCATTAACGACCAAATAAATTCCACAAAACATCCCAGAAAACTACACAGGTCAGGATTGAAGATGTTGATCATCTTCAACCCAACCAAGGTACAATTCCTAATGAAGACTGATGCCGCACAGCCAATGGGTTAGCAGAGTTATGACAAAACATCACACATCCAAAATGTTAACTGCTTCTCCTTCCACAGATGCCCCCTGATTTTCCAGCATTGTCTGCTATGTTTCAGATTTCCAACATCAGCAGCTTTGTTTTGCATTGTTAGAAGTGAAGTTACAGCAAAAGGGTGTCTTCAGTATATGGAAACGAGAGTTAAAAGGGAGCAGGTTCTTCTATTACCTTTACAGGACAATTCTGAGTGTAGAGAGTTACAGAACAAAAACAACATGAGAAAATCATGACAGTCACTCAAAGACTGGGAGTTGGGTGGGGGGTGGGGGGGAAGGAAGAGGATTCATCAGATCAGTTCCATTCAATCAATCTAGACAACATACTGTTGACACCCAATGTTGCTTCAACCAAGTTAAAAGATGTAATCTTCACCCCCCCACCTCCCTCCCCTAGCCATGCACTGAACCGCAAAATTGCCTCTCTCCCATGGAATTGGATTCCTTCGGGGCCAAATTCAATGCTGATCGTTTGTGGACTTACAGCAGCAGAGCAAAGCCTTGTCCATTGGCCAGATGTAGGACAAACACTGGTCACATGACTGCCCGATGTTCACCTGGTAATTGCGGAACATGTGCCCACAAACCTCCTCCTTCTGAAAGATTAAAATCAACAAATTACGATACTGCGGTCAAAAAAACAGATGACTCTCTTCAAAGCGGTGCCCTGCAAAAGGCTGCAGGGAAACCCCCACATGGTGCCCGTGATGGACTCCTCCCATCCACCAATGTGGCCGTCACAGGGCATACTCCCCCCACCACCATCACTAAGAATGGCAGTGATTGGGCACACTTCTACATGGCTACATGGGTCCTTGCAATATCAGACCCAAACCTTCACATGCACCAGATCAAAATCTTTCTACAGTAAAACCCCTGGTATCCGGCACCTATGGGGATTGTTAGCTGCCGGATACATGAATTTTCTGGTTGCTTGAGATTGCATGTTGCATGATTGGCAAACTAATGGCGAGGTGCGATTTCCAGATAACAGGGGTTTTACAGTATTATGGTGGTTTTTTGATTGGAGCAGATTGGGTGTTGACATCAATGTGCTTCAGGAACCAGAGGGTAAGCATACCATGATGTCCTGCAGCTTGTGCTATGAAGCACTGGGCTTTAGCACTGGTTGAAGGTGATCGACAGTTTCAAAGCAGGTTAGTGAAAGACAACTCTGATGCCACACTTACAATTCGATTACGTTTCCGCCTCTTCTTCTGGGACTTTGTTGGCTGAGATAAAGGAAGGAAATGGGTTAACAATACAAAATGGCTCATGGCCTCATGCTCTGTGTCTCCTTCCCTAGATTACACTGAGGTGGGGATGAGGATGGGGTGGTAAAGTTGAAGACTAAAGTGGGGGTGAGGTGGGGAGTGGGGGCGTGAGGTTGTGGACAGGGTGGGTGTGAGGTTGCAGACAGGAGGAGGTGAGGGAGAGTGTGGGGGTGATGAAATTGCAGATTGAGGAGTAGGTAAGGATGGGGTGTGGGTGAGTGAAGTTGCAGACGGGGGTTGAGGGGTATGGGGGTGATGTTGCAGGTTAAAATGAGAGTGAGGGTGGGGTGTGAGGTTACAGACTGAGGGGGTGGGGTGAGGCTGGGGTGTGGGGGTGAGGTTGTGGACAGGTAGGGGGTGACGGGGGCGTTGGTGGGTGAGGTTGCAGACTGGGGGATGAGGGGGGGATGAGGATGGGGTTGCAGACTGAGGGGCGTGGAGGGGCTGGGGACTGGGGTTGTAGACTGGTGGGGTTGAGTGGGGTGAGTTTGCAGACCGAGGAAGGAGTGAAGTTAGGGGGGTGAGGTTACAGATTGAGGTGGATGGGGTGAGGTTGCAGGTTGCAGGGTGAGGGGAGAGGTTGCAAGCTGAGGGGGGAGTGGGGTGAAGCTGCAGGCTGAGGGTGTGAGGTTGCAGGTGAGAAACATTCCCAGCTTGCCCTTTTCAATCTGGCAAAAATTTCCCATGATAAACACTTCAATCAGAACTCCAAGTGGTGGAGGGTTACAATGGGAGGGTAGTAGATCATTTAAGTGGATAGTTTCATTCTGGGTGGTTTTGAGCTTCTCAAGTGTTATTGGGAGCTGCCTTCATTCAGACAGGAGGAGATCCTTTATTACACCCTTGAATGTGCTTTCTGGATGATAGAAGGGATAAATTCTTGCTGGAGATGGTCATTACTTGTTTGGGATGGGGATGGTAACCAGCAACTGTGAACTGTGCCTCAGAAATTGCAGACAATGGAGATCTCAAACAAGAGTCTAATACTGTGAGACTAACGTCGCTCTTTCCCTTCCCATCAAATTCTGGAGAGGATGGGTTAATATTCTGCAGATATTACTGAAGCAGCCACCAAGTAGATCAGCTGCCATCTCACTGTCCAATTCCACAACACAACAACACACTATTCTCCAGTTCTGCTGGCAGTCATCTATAATCAGTGCCACTGGAACTCTGTGCTATCCCTGTTATGTAAACTTTTCTCGTCTGTATACGTTTTCCAAATTTTAAATACCTCCCTTGAATGCCTCTTCTTAAACTCCTCTTTCTAAGAAGAACTGAAGTTTATGGCCTCACTGTACTGGCAAAGTAGCTAACCACTAAATTCCTCCCAGCTTATGATAACCTCAAGAGTGTTGTGCGAAGATTTACCTTCAGTGCCTCTATCTCCTCCTTCCTGGAATAACTTCGGGCAAACTCGTCCAGGAGCGATTGGAAGAGGTTCAGCACAAACTGCACTTCGGTCTTCTGCCTCTCGCCCACCAGACTGGCCAGGAGCATCTGGTAGTTCTGCATCAGGTCTCTGTAGCCCACGTGGTTCTGTCCATTCTAGAGACAGACAGCAAAGCAACATTAGCAGTGAAAGAAAATAAATGGCAATATTAATTTTTTGCTTCAAGCTGTTGATACTGAGCTCACTGCCATAAAAAAAGCTCCATAAAGTGATTTGTACTGCTGTATTAGAAGGGATAGGGCAGAGTTACAGAGTTTAGAAGCCTATCAACATTCAGTAAGCATCTTTGGGACTCATTCCTAATGATGACAGTCAGTGTCCTTGGGACCCGTACACACGGTGACAGCGCCTCTGCGTCCCATATACTTGGTGACAGTATCTGTGGGACCTGTACCCCCGGTGACTGTGTCTGAGGGATCCGTACCCACGGTGACAGTCAGGGTCTGTGAGACCCGTACCCCTGGTGACAGTGTCTGTGGGACCCGTACCCTTGGTGATAGTGTCTGTGGGACCTGTACCCCTGATGATGGTGTCTGTGGGTCCCATGCCCCCAGTGACAGTGTCTGTCTATGGGACCCGTACCCCCCAGTGACAGCATCTGTGGGACCCGTACCTCGTGTCAGCACCCATAGGACCTGTACCCCAGGTGACAGTGTCTTTGCGACCTGTACCCCAGGTGACAATCAGCAACAGTGGGACCTGTACCCCCAGTGACGCACAGTATGTGTGGTACTTGCACCGACAGGATTGGTGTTAAATTGGCCACTGTACATTGTGCCTAGTGTACAAGGGAGCAGCAGAATCTGACAGGGCTGACGGGAACGTGGGCAACATAAAAATGGATTTGTGTTTATTCGTGTAGATGGATATTTGATTATTGTTGCTAACTCACTGTGTTGAGACGCTTGTTTTGGTGCAGAATGATGATAACCTGGATAAGTCAGCGTTTATAGGACCTGTGTTGTTTAAGCATTAGTATCCGACTATGTCCCAGTGCCACATGGCAGCTACGCACACCACATCCCAATGTAGATTTTCTCTGGGGATCCTAATATTTACTGGGCTCTGACTGATAATTTGATATTAATGAAGGCAGAAGATCAGAGGGAGAAGATTAATGAATTACTCACATGGACAGGATAAGTACTTTTCAGGTTACATCGGAATTTATCCGTCACTCGGATGAACAAAGTATCAATGTTAGATTCCTGGGAAACTCGAGAGCTGACATCATTTACCTGGTGACAAAATATTCTGGTAATTGTGGGTTCAAAACACTCTGCTTCATCGCGGGAGGAAGACAACAAGGGAGACAAACTTGGAGGAGGTGGAAAGGGAGGGAGGAAAAGGGGGAATGACACACCCCAGGAAGTGGAGAGATTGAAAGGATATCTGTAGAAAGGGGCAAGGAGGGGACGGGGTGGGAGTAAGAAGGAATCTGAGAAGGAAGAGCACTTGAGACAGGAAGCATCAGATGGAGAGGCTGGCACAGGGTATGAGTTAATTCAGCCATCTGGAGCCACCAACGCACCTTGTTCAGCAAGAATTCGTCCAGAAGTTTCAACTCATTGGCATTGGTGATATTGCGGCCCACATGCGCACCCCATTGCTCGGATGCCGTGGTGGCATTGCTGATTTTAATGCTCCAGCTCCGCTTGACTTTTGTGCTCTGTTCTTTGGCCGAGTCCATGTACGGATGTTGAGTGGAATGAGCCATCGGCAAGGTGGCAGATTTCACCACCTCTGGTTCTGCAAAAAGCAAGTCCAGCATTTCATCAGAGACATTTCAATCCTGGGAAAATGTTCCCCATCGACAACATCATAACCTCTGGTGTCCACTTGCATCTCGTACTATTGGGTTATTTTGCTGTCGCAAAGAGAGGAGAGTACTGAATGCCATCCCTCTCACTAATCCCTCACTCTGAATAGTTAGCATGGTATGGTCATTGCGAGTGTCATAGAAAAGATAGAGGACCAGATCCACAAAGAAAAGTAATGGTCGATCAGGGCATTGAGTGCAGGAACAGAGATGTCATATTCCAAGTGTACAAGTGGTTGGTGAGATTGCACGTTGGGGTATTGTATGCGGTTCTGGTCACCCAACTATGGGAAAGATAACATTAATCTGGAAAAGGTGCAGAAAAGATTCACAAGACTATTACCATGACTGGCAAGCTTGAATTATAATGAGAGTCTGGGAGTTTTCTCCCTGCAATGTAGGAGGGTGAGGTGATACCTTACAGAGGTTTATAAAATCATGAAGGGCGTAATCAGTCATGGTCTTTTTCCAATGGTAGGGGAATCTAAAACTGAAGCTTAAAGCGAGTGAGATAAGAGGAACACCTTTTTCCACAAAGACGGTGTTGGGGGATCTGGACACAGTGATAGAAGTGGGTAGTTGCAATGTTTGAAAGATATTTAGACAGGTAGATGATATGAAAGATTTAGATGTGTATGGGTCAATTGCAGAAAAAAAGGGTAGAAGTCTGGTCAATCTGAGCAAATTGGACTGAAAAGCCTCTGTAAAACTCTGAATACAGGGGAGTGCTAGATTAAAAAGTTCTGTTGAAAAGTGGGGAGATACAGGATGAGCTGAATGGTCTTCCTTCATATGATCTTCTGATAATGAGCCAGGGATAGAGGTAGAATGAGACTGATGAGCTGCATGGCCTTTGCTCACTGTACTCTTACCATGTACTCAATAATGGAGGTGGGAATACTCACTGTCACTAAAATTCTTCATTGAATCCTGTGTCAAAGTGAGAGCGACATCCTCCAGTGTTGGTGGCAACTCCTTAGACAGCTTTTTGTCAGCTTGCCGCTTCCTCAAGAGCCTCCGTAACGGACTGCGAAACTGGGATCTGGGCAGGGGCAGAGAGTGAAAGTTGGCAAACACAAGGTCGAAAGTGGCCAACTCTCCACAAAGACCAGCAAAGCAGATCTGCCCTCTAGCCAGCTGACAACCTAAAACTCCTTTATTCCACCCTGCCTTTCCCGCCCTTCCCCACCTGCAGAAGTCCTGCCTACATTTGCTCAAAGCTTCATCTTGGCATAAACTGACCCTTCTCCATCCCCTCTCCAACCTCGCCAAATTCTCAGCAAGTCTCTCCCCAACCTCAGCAAGACCCTTGTCACACTAATCGTTGAATGTTCCAACACTACAAGAAGAATGTCTCACTGCCGCCTCTCTTTGTGTTAGGATTACTGTGATTTATTATCCATCTCTCATGTATTTATTGACTCTTAATTCAATTCATGATATTTTTTGCAAATACAGTACCTGTTCGAATGCAGCAGGCAAGAATACAGTGCATTTATACATTGCACAATAACCTCATTGTTATTGACCCCCCCATATTGCCATCGTTTTACAGGAGCCAAGATCGTGTTATATGGCGAGCTCTCCACTGGCCACTGAGACAGAGGTGCACCAAAGAAGAGGTACAAAGACTGCCTAAAGAAATCTCTTGGTGCCTGCCACATTGACCACCGGCAGTGGGCTGATATCGCCTCAAACCGTGCATCTTGGTGCCTCACAGTTCGGCGGGCAGCAACCTCCTTTGAAGAAGACCGCAGAGCCCACCTCACTGACAAAAGACAAAGGAGGAAAAACCCAACACCCAACCCCAACCCACCAATTTTCCCTTGCAACTGCTGCAACCGTGTCTGCCTGTCCTGCATCGGACTTGTCAGCCACAAATGAGCCTGCAGCTGACGTGCACCTTACCCCTCCATAAATCTTCGTCCGCGAAGCCAAGCCAAAGAAGAAGAAGATATGTACAGTCAGATGATAATGAAATAAAACTTGATTATCATAATCATCACTCAGACTAGGGCTCAGACAGCAATTTCCATCAATTCTCTGCGTTGCCACTACCCTAAACAAAGTAGAACTGGCTGAGCAGGTATCTCATTGCGTTTGCTGATCATGACCAGCATCAGGGCTAGTTCTTCCCTGGGTAATCATCCCCCCTGCTTCCAAATGCCATCCAGAAGGAGCCCAGAAGATCTCACATTTACACTCCGACAGAAGACCTCACATTTACACTCCGACAGCTCCCAGATTATCGTGTTCTCTATACCCATCTCCCCATCTAAAAGATCTTCAGCTTTCGCTGTATCGAATCAGAACCCAAGTCCTAGCCACAGAAGAATCAGTGAAAAGCAGGGAAGAATTATGCTTGAAGGAAGGTCACAACTTCCCAGGAATGGGAGGGGTAGGACCCAGGATCACCCTTAGTTCAGTATCTGACATACTTGGGAGATTCTAGTGTCTGGGTGGGATCCAACTCGTTGCTCATCTTCTTCTGAACCAATGGTTTTGTTGGTGTTCTTTCACCATCCCGCAATCCATTCGGAGTCTACATGGATGGATAGGTAGGAAGAGAGAGGGAGGAACATATTATGTTTAAAGGGAAAACAGTATAATGTTAAATTTAATGGAAATATATTGTAACCAGCTTGGTTGAGGGTAGGAGAGGAGGAAAGGGTTGTTGGGGAGAAGGATGGGATTAAATGGTTCTCCAGACAAATATCATAGAACCAGACAATGTGGGATTAGGATCTAATAGATGTCTTTATTCTGCATCCTAGTCTCAAAGGAACAACTGTAAATTGCAGCAAGGCCCATCCATTACTTGATCCCCAGGACTTCCCAGACCAACCCCCTGCCCCCCCACCCCCTCATTCTCCACAAACACAATCTTTAAAAGGTACCAACTGAAACATGTCTGAGGTGCACATTAGTTTACACCTCCCCTCCGGGTACCTCTCTGGTGCAGCTCCTGGATGGTTGACTTGTATCCTGATGGGTCTGGAAACCCAAGTGATGTGTGGTGAGAATTCAAGGACAGTGTCCTTGCTACCCCAATATAGAGCCTTTCATCCCCTGATTGGGTTCTGGAGGGTATCGCTGGAGATTGTTGCAGAAAGAATCCAAATTAATTCCACCCAGTCTTATCCCTGATTATCTGAGGTACAATGGGGAAGGTGCTGTTCCTTCTACAACTGCATGTTCTTACAAGGGATGTCCCTGACCTCTGCATTTCCAGTATCCCTCATCTCTCCCTGTGAATCTTCCAACTGATTAGTAAAGACTCCCTGCCTGAGTGGCTAACACACTGGATGTATATTACACTGGACAACAAAGATTTTGCTTCCTGAACACTTTTGGGTGTGTTCTATGGATTTTGGGCTGCTGATCACAAAAATCACCTTAAAATTTTCCTATCACATACCATTTTTAGGTATAACCTATTTTTGTGATTTCCTGTCATACATTTTCAGCTGACAAAGCAAGTGGTTTTAGTCAGTCTAAACATGCCTGGGCTCACACTCAGTGCAGGTGTCTTAAGAGTAAAACATTATAAATGTCAGCTGACACCTGAATTAAAAGGTAAGCCTAAGCATGCTTAGTCAGGGTAGATGCAGACAGGCTATAAAAGCAGCTCACATATACAGATGCTGTGCATTACATTGATTATAGATTGAACGCATTTTGATGCACATGTTGTTCAGGCAATAGGACAGTGGGTGTACTCAACAATAGCATTTATTGTCATATTCAGCATTCACACTTGCACTTCTTCCCTGCTGATCTTGGTGATGAACATGGTGAAAGGTTTCACCAGGACATTGCAACCATGGAAAGCGGTTATCAGAGTAACTGGAATCCATCAATACTGGCTGACTATTGTTGGTCACTGACATGAGAGGTTTCAGATGCTGAGTACAAACGTAAATCACCAGCAAAACATTTTTTGGTCAGTTGAACTAATGCAATGTATCAGCACCATTATGCGACTAAACATGCTAAATTCATTCAAAGTTCATTTAATGTGATACAGCAAATGTGAAATTATCAGCTTAAAGTTGTCTATCATAATCCCCAACTTTTTTTCAGGAAGCAAACCTTTTGGAAAAAAAAATTGTCCCGTGTAACAAAGCACAGTGTGGAAAGGTAATGAGGAGAGGCCATTCACATCTCTCCCCCCCCAACCCAAGTCACATCCCTCGCCAACCACTCAGCCATCAGGACCACACCTCACCTCTTTCAACTGTGCCTCCATTTCGATCGCTGTAGGAGAAGACAAGCTCGGCTGCAAAGCCTCTGGAGAAAATGAGAACTCTTTGCTCCTGTATGTGAGGGAGTGATGGCAGGGACAGGGAAGATGGAGAGGGAGATTCATAGTGGGGGGATGGTGGGGGTGGACATGAGAGAAATGAGTAGGGGGGATGTGAGCAAAAGAAGTGGAGGGCAAGGGTGAAAGAAAATGACAAAGATAGCAGGAAAGAGAAGTGGGATGGGTACGAAGGAGAGGAGGAAGAGAGAAGAGAAAAATTGTTAAAAGTGTGACCTGCTGAGTTTCTCCAGCACATTTGTGTATTGAACTTGACCCCAGCAACTGAGGAATTTCTTGTTTAATGCTAAAAATATATTTTTTATTTACATCAGTCGCCTTCCCCACCTCAGTTCCGCAATGCTAGACTGTCTTCGTGAGGCTGTGAAACAGCCAGGAGTCTCCTGTTCACACCATCACCTTCGGCTCCACTTTCAGTCCAGTTACAATGGCCAGATTCGGATATTAATCATCCTTCTGCTCCCATTAATAGCGAGCAGCATCACATTTCATGATTCCCATTCCTGCCCTCCAACCAACCCCACCCAGGCTCACACTGCGCTCCTGGAGAGAAACTCCTAACTCCAAGGAGGAATACCCCAACTCATACTTGGTGCTTTTCAGTGGAGGCTGGTTTTCCTTCTTCTCTGCTGTTGGACTGGTCAGGTCATAGTTACGTCTGTCTTTCCACTTCTCTGCCTTATTCCTCAGCTTCCTGTGGTCGTGGTAACGATGAATGGCTCCTGGTAGGGATCCGGGACTATCAGGCACTTTCTTGGCTACTTGCCCACTTAGTTCCTCATTGCCATCGGTCTGGGCCGTCTCTGCTGAATCGGGGCTGGGCAGCACAGTCTCAACAGCGGCAAGTTGCAGAGATTTTGGTCGTTCCAGTGCAGCTGGTGGCTGCTTGCTTTCGGTCTGCTCACTTGCTCCTTTGGCCACATGGGCAGAGTCCGGGTCTGGTTGTCGATGGAGATCTCCACCGTCTAACTGTTTGTCAGTTAGCCCTGCTGGCAGTGGCCACTCCTCTCCCAAACGCCCCTTGGCCAATGCACTGGCACTCTGCACCATCCTTTCCACAATATCCCTGCTTTCAACCATCTGCTGGAGCGCGGGAGGGGAGGTGGGATCATCCTGAGGGGTGGGGGATGCCAGCTGACGCTGGAGCTTGTCATGTTCCAAGCCGCGCATCCGCCGATTCTCCCGCTTCTCACGGGAATTTGTCCTCTCTACGCCCTCTAGCTGTGCTCTCTGCGGAGGGGCAGTAATGTTCTCCTGAGGGTTCTGTGACACTTCTAGGCCAACAGTATCCATGGGGGACACAGGTCCGGGACAGATCTCAGCCTGTGATACCCCCTTAGTGTCTTGGTCAGTTGTGGACTGTGATTGGCTGGAAGGCTGCTCTCTCTCCTCAAGCTGGATTGCATGCTCTTGCGCACTCTGTCGTGCCTGCCGTAATAGACGGACCCTAAAAGTAAAAGAAAAGAGCTTTTGGAGAGTGCAACAAGTTACAATGGAAAAAAAATAATAATTTGCTCCCATTCTTCTCATCTGTTCATAGGATGTCAACCTCATTGGCAAAGTGTCCATCTCTAATTTCCCTGAATGGTGAGGCACTGTGGAGACCAGGTATGAGTGGCAGATGTTCTTCCCAGAAGGATCTCAGTGGACCAGATGGGTTCTGACAACAATCTGGTAGCCCCACGGTCACCGTCCCCCAGAGACTGAACAGCGAGCAGAGTCATTGCTTCATAGGTCCCGCGAACTGGGCTCAATCCTGGCATCTCCTTGTGCTCCCTGTGGCGGAGGATTTCTGTGCTCCTTATTACCCGCGTCAGAGTCAGTGGCTGCTGAGAAAAGCAGGATGGAGTTGCTGAGCGGTTTTGGAGGAGGGAGAGGTGTGTGAGGGGAAATGGGTCAAAAGGAAAACTTGGGGAAAATAGGAGAGTTGGCATAGACGATGGGCCCAATGGCAGCAAGAAATATGGAAAAAAAATATTTTAAACTGCAGATTTATATAATTCCTAAAATTTTCATTTCCAAATCATCTCTGTAGGATTTTAACTTAAGGAGAGTGGTTGTGGATACTGGGTGCAAGCTCAGGATGGTTCTGTAACCAACCTTGCATTTCACATCGTGCCCTTCATCCCATCAACCAGAGTCACTTTCACCCGATTAACTGTATCCACTGCTATCATGTAGGAAACATGGCAACCAATTCACATACAGCAGGGTCCCACAGGCACCAAAGTGACCACAGTTTTGTGATGCTGAATGAGGGACGACAATTATCCTTCGATAATCATTCTCAACGGGGGCCCTATGGCTCTCCCTTGTGGCCACAAAAGCCTTGTTTGCTTTTCACTTCATATAACATAAATTTTCATGTAGTCGGTAGGAGAAAAGTAGGGAATAAACTAAGACTTGTCTGCTCAAAACTTAGCCCAAAGGGGGAACCATAGCTGAAAGAAAAAGAATGAGGATGGCTGTTCTAGGACACAAGGGTAATTTCCCTGCTTTCCTTCGCAATATTGGGATGGGATCATTCAAATTCACTTGAGAAGGCAGATTTCAACCTCCTCTGGAATTGGTATGTTTAACAGTGCAGCCTTCGCAGTGCGTGTGTCAGCCCGAGCTGCTTCATCTCATTGCAGACGTGTGGTAGAATGAATGGGCTGTCCATGGTCTCTTGTACTGCCAGACTGACACCACCCACAAATTGGAGAAACTGCACCTCATCTTCCACCTGGCCACCCTCCAAACGGATGGGATGAACATCGAGTTCTCTGGCTTTCGTTAAACCTCTCCGCCCCCCCCCCCCACCGCTCCACATCTCTCTCTCTCTCTCTTCCCTCTATTTCCCTTCACATAGACAAAATCAATTCTCACCTCTCCCCTCGTATCCACTTTATTGGACTGGATTCCTCCCCCAGCCAGAGCTGTCTCTATTCTGAGATTTCCTGCTTTTTGCTTATTCTTTGCCTATTCCTTGAAAAGAGGGCTCAGGCCTGAATCTCAGCAATATATCTTCAGGCCATTTCACGTCAGGCCTCCATAGCCTAGATGGAAAACTAAGAACTTACCTTTCAGACAGCAGCCCTAAAAGGCTGATCCAGCGTCCCATTCGTGTCCAGAGGCATCTCATAGCGCCCTCCGGATCCGACGGAGACGGGGCGACTGGTGCCATAGTGCCATCCATCATAAAAATGTAGCAGAGCAATGGCTGTCTTCCCTACCCATAATCCCCCAGGCAGCTGGAACCGGTCTGTGGTTCCCAGAACAGTTCCAGCTGCGTGGGAGATTATGGGTAGGGAAGACGGCCATTGCTCTGTGGCATTTTGAGCTGCAGAGAGAGGCCCTGAAGGCCAAAGCGGCCTGGTGTGGCTGTCTCAGGCCGCATCAGCCACCCCCTGATGGCTCAGCTGCCCTGTCAGCTCCTGCCGCTCCGACAGCCCCGCTGACAGATCCCACTGCCCCAACGGCCCCGCTGACAGCTCCCACTGCCCTGACAGTCCTGGCTGACAGCTCCCGCTGCCCCGACAGTCCACACTAACAGCTCCCGCTGGCCCCTGCTGACACCTCCCGCTTGCTCCCACTGACACCTCCCACTGCTCTGACGGTCCCCGCTGCCCCTGACTTGGAGGAAGAGGGATGAGTGGGGAGATGGGTCATGGGCTGACGGCATCAACAGCCCACCCCTAAACAGCTGCTTAGCAAGGCTGTACATTCAGATCGATTGGTGGAGTGCTGCGCTCCGCCAATTATCCCTCTCCAAGAGGGGTTGGATTATGCGGCTCAGAGACGGCCTCCACACATTCAGAGAGGTACGCGATTATGCATTTTGGCCTTTTGCCCTATCTGAAATAACACTGCAAGACCAGCTGAGTGCCTCCAGCATTTTGGTGTGTTTTAGTACAAGGATAGTCACTGGCTAATGAATACTCAGTATGTTACCTCCTCTTGTGACCACCTTGTTGACATGGCTGGTCCACCTCAATCTCAGGTGAAGGGTAACATCCAGAATGGGGATCTGTTTGCCGGTGAATATTAAGGCAAAATGGTTCACCCTCTCTTGTTTGAGGTGTTCACTGCCTAGTATATGTGTAACATGACTCTTCCCATTTACCAACTACTATCGCATAGATGCACAACAATGAGATTCTTTCCACTTGACGGTCAAAATTGGAGACATTCATTGCTGATTCTACAGGGCACAATTTCATTTGTAACTCTTCAAATGCAAAAGCAGCCCAAGTCTCATTAGTGTCAATCCTCATCACCGTTCCCATAATGTGCCCCGGGATATCTCGGTGATACATGTGCTGACCCCATGGGCCTGGAACAACCTGATGGCCTCATTACTGCTGCTGAGGACAGAATTACCTTCTGCGCACCAGGAAGCCGCGGCACACAGCCTGGCACAACTTGATTGCACGGACCTGCTTCAGATAGGCACGTCTTTGCAGGTAGCCCCGCCAGATCAGCTGGATCACACTCGCTGCACTCAGCCTCTGCAGGGCCAGGCGAACCAGAAAAGATCGACAGTGGGCCTGGAGACAGAGAACAATAAACAGGTAACCCACCAGACAGCAAGCACCTCTGGCCTGAACAGGCAGCGATGCAACCACCATACATCCCCCCAAACAGGTGGCGAAGCCACCCCAATACCTGCCCCCCAAACAGGCAGCAGAGCGACTCCCCCCTCCATGCCCTCCCTGAACAATTCCCATAACCGCCTGAACAGACAGTGAGTGATCCCCATACCCCCCCCCTCCACTGAACAAGCAGAGAGCGATCAACCTTCTCCCTTGAACAGGTGGTAAGGTGGCCCCCCCCCCAGCCCCCCAAACAGGCAGCAAGCAATCCCATACCCTCCCTAAACAGGAGGTGAACAACCCCTCTCATACACCCCCTGAACAGACAGTGAGCGATCACCATTCCCCTTGAACAAGCAATGAGTGACCCACAATTCCCCCCCCCCCCCAACAGGCAGCAAGTGATCCCCATACCCCCCTCCCCCACCTGAACAGGCAGTGAGTGATCCCCATACCACCCCCCCCTCCACTGAACAAACAGTGAGCGATCAACCTTCTCCCTTGAACAGGTGGTAAGGTGGCCCCCCCCTCCCAGCCCCCCAAACAGGCAGCAAGCGATCCCATACCCTCCCTAAACAGGAGGTGAACAACCCCTCCCATACACCCCCTGAACAGACAGTGAGCGATCACCATTCCTCTTGAACAGGCAATGAGTGACCTACAATTCCACCACCCCCCAACAGGCAGCAAGTGATCCCCATACCCCCCTCCCCCACCTGAACAGGCAGCGATGTGATCCGCATACCCCACCAGAACACGCGGTGAGCAACCCCTGACCTTTACAGGCAGCTAACGACCCCTCCCCTTGCCCTGAAGGGGCAGTGAGCGCCACAGGCCACAAGCAACCAGCCCCTGAGCCCCCTCCGCCCTGAACAGATGACAAGCCATCCCTGACCGTTACAGGTGGCAAATGCCATTCATCTTCTATAAACGCTGAATGACACCAAATTTTCAATGATTAAATCAGCACCTCTCCTCCTGAATAAAGAGCCTGTGATCCTTATCCGGAACAAACAGCAAGTGACGCTGGTCATGAACAAACAGTGGCTCTGTACAGTTACACAGCCAGCGGCCCTGTAGTGTTTACATTTTCCCATCCTGAGTTTATTTTAGATGTGGTGCCTGTCAACATGCAGCTCCGGAAGATCATCCACTGAGGCACACGGTGCTCTGGCCACACCTCACCGCCCTTCCAACTCACACGAGTGACTGCTGCCAACTGGCACGCTCCAAGGTGTCGGAGGGATAGACTGTCAAGAGCACAGGAAAGACCCTCCATGCATGCAGAGAGGCAAGGACCCCTCCGAAATTATCGCTGATGGAATGTATGGGGCTGAAAAATTACTGAATTGTTGATATATTGAACCTAACACATTTGATACAGTGAGGGAAGACAATGTCACTTCTGTATTGGATCATTTAGGAATAAAGCATATTTTGGGGGGGGGGGAGGGGGGAATAAATAGACAGATTGCAAGCACTGCCTCCACCCACCTGAATTGTGATTACGGCCTGCCTCATCCTCAAAAACCGCCTCCTTTCCAGGACAGCCCGGAACCAGTTCTGCAGGAGCAGGATCTTCCGCATCACTTCCCGGTGCAAGACGTCCTGAAGCTTCTGACGTTCCGATTCCTTCATAAAAACCTGGGAACGGTAGGCCAGGGGATGAGAGGGCAAGGTCAACAGAGAGGAGCGAGGGGTACACATATCCCCATCACAGCACCCGTAGCTGGATATGAAAGACTGAGGCTGGGCTTCCCATAGGTTCTCCCAGCTGGCCCCTGCCCTCCCAGAAAGAAACCTGGAGTTTGCTGGAATACAACTTCCAGCATCATTTGTTGTCTGTGCCTGTCCCTAATATACAAGGAATGCTAGAGGTTATTAAACCAAGGGTTACAGTAACTTAAGAACCATAGAACATTACAGCAAACAGACACTTTTGCCCATCTAGTCCGTGCTGATTATTCCGTCCAATTCCACTGACCTGTACACGGACTATAACCCTCCATACGTTACCCCTGCCATCCACATGTCTATTCAAATTTTTCTTAAATGTCAAAAATGGAGCCCACATTGCCCACTTCAGCTCGTTCCACACTCACCACTTTCTCAACGATGGAGGTTCTGCCAAAGTACGTGCTCCAAGTGGTTTTTAGAGCTGAACCACTGCTGTAAGTTTAGAAATGTAACAAAGAATTTTGCATTGCTTGGAAGAGAAAAAACTTTGATAACTCTTCTCAACATTTCCTCATTCACCCTGAGCCCATGCCCTCTAGTTCTTGTCTCATCTGAACCTCAGTGGTTTGCATTTACTCTGACTATATCTCTCAGAGTTTAGGGGGCCTTATTCAATGCAAGGTGCACAAGCTAGTGCACATCTCTCATCGATTCTGTCCAGCTCCCACAGGAGCCAGAGTGAGGAAGGCGAGCTGGTGGGGGTAGCAGGAGCCAAGGAGTGGATTTTGGCCTGGGACATGGACAGATGGGCTCAGAGGCGAAGGCAGGGCGAGTCTGACTGCAGGGAGCAGGGATTTGGCGTGGGGTCAATGATAAAAGGGTTCAGGGGCAGGAAGGGCTGTGGGTGCAAGAGATTAAGATAGGGTGTGTAGTGATCAATGTGTTCATTTGATAATTCGTGCCCTTGGCTATTTGTCATCCTACCCATCAACAGTGATGATCTCTGGGTAACAGCGCTCTCATCCAACTCTGCCTTTGCCTGAACGCATCTTCAGTTCGACAAGCATCCTCGCACCGAGAGCAAGTCAGAGGAACTGCAGCAAATTCCAACCACCATCCCTTGCCGTTCTCCTCCACCTCACACATCCTCCTGACTTGGAAGGGTCTCAATGTCACAGGGTCTAAGCTTTGGAGTTCTGCCTAGTCTCACTAGGAGGACTGATGGTCACGTTCTCAAGGGCAAGGGGGGGAAGGCTAATAATTGCTGGCCTTGCTGGAGACACTCGCATCTTGCCAGTACAGTTAAATCCAAATTATTCAAAATTCAAACAAGTAGCAACCTCAAGCAACCGGGGTGGGTGGGGGTGGAAAAAAAAAATAGAAATAGGTACAAAATGCAAACATTCCAAATCGGTGCCCCTAGAGGTCAGATCGCCAATCTATCCAACGTGCAATTTCAAGCAACTGGCAAATTCATTTATCCGACACCGACAAATCCCCATAGGTACCGGATAACGGGGGTTTTATTGTATATCCGAATATCTGCAGGTGTCTGCAAATACACATGGGAGGGGTAGCTGGTTGTCTCCTTTCACTGCCAGGAGCAGATGCAGAGGCTCTAAAACGATGCAGGTAATATTCTGGACTTTGTATAGACTGTGGAACATTACGCAGGATTACATTAAATGCGTTGCACAGAAACAATCTGCTCAGACTAACCAGTAGACACAGGTTTTTGTGCTCCAGTCAGGCTTAACGTCTCACGAAGCCCATCAATGTAACCTTCTGCTGCCTTCCCCCTTATGCACTTGCTCAACCCCCCCTAAACAATGTGATTCAACCATTCTCAGCAACATATTCTCTAGGTTTCTTCTGGATTCCCCAATGGATTTTTTTTTCTATCGATGGATTCTAGACATGCCCTCTCCAGAAATGGAAACATATTTTCTACGTTCCACTACAGCAAAATCTTCAGAATCTTGATTCTGTCACTCTTCACCTTTTTTTTTACTCAAGAGATCCAATCAGATCATCCCTTCCAGAAATCCACACCCTGTAAATCTGGTATCAACCTCATCTGTGCCCACTGCCTTTTATCTTGTTTAAAACACTTGACAACCAGAAATGCTGGCAATACTCTCAATGAGATCCAAGGAGTTAAATATTAAAATCTGCAGCTGCTGTGATTGTAGTTTGTACAAACATGCAGGAAAAACTCAGCATATTATGCAGTATGCTTTATGAAGCAAAAATCAAGATTCATAACCAATGTTTGATGCCTCAGCCCTTCCTTCGCCCAGGTACAAGCTAAAGGTGAATAAAATGGTGGTGGAAGGAGCACAGGGCCACAGGTTGTTGGTGGATACAGGTGGGAGGGAGCAAGAGAGAAAATGCTGTGATGAGGGAGGGAATAGCTCTCTGAATGGAGAGGATGGGTGGGATCAGGGAGAGGTGGAAATGGGGGGGTACTCGAGAAGTCGGGCTGGGAGCTGAAGGTTTGGGGAGGAGGTGGAGGGTAGAGGAGGTCAGAGGGAGGAGGGGTAGGGGAGGTTGAGAGGTATGTTGTGGGAGATGAGAGGGTCTGAGGGCTGGGGGGTGGAAGGGAAGAGGGAGCTCAGAGAAGTAGATGGGGGTGAGTACAGAGAAGGGATAGGGAAGGGTAAGAAGTTGGGGGGGAAAGAGATGGGGCAGTGGGATCCAGCAGCAGAGGTATCCAAGGTGTCGGCCATGGAGGCGGAAGTTGTTGTGGGAACTGGAGATGGAGTTGGCATGGACGCCAGAAAAGGGTTAGTCTGGACCGCGGTGGTTGAGTACAGAGGCTTTGGGAGCTACAGTATGTTGGCAGTCTCAGTCACCAGCTGAAGCATGAGCAGCGCAATGTGGTCTCACAAGAGTTCATTATGGTTTAAGCATAACTTTCCCACTTTGAAGTAACCCCGTTTGTCATTACAGTGTTCCTTTAAAGTCGCACAGTTGGTTCAGCTTAAAGATTGGTGTATTTCATTCCTCTCTCCCACCTATTCCCAAGGAATACACGACCTCCCTACATAAACGTTTCCAATGTATTAGCATGAACTTCTTTGCCAGATATTTGACATTTCTTGGTGTTTTCTTTTTAAATTGTCAACTTCTCATTTGCTGCTGTGTTCTCCGTTCTGACTATCTGGGCATCCACAAGTTTAGACGTTATGGTTTTGATTCCTGGGTACAAACTAAACGGTGAACAGCAGCGGTCACAGCACTAATGCTTGTGGAACGCCATTACCCAGCCTTTTCCCTGTGAACAGTTCTGCTTCCTGTTCTGAAGCCAACTCGTGACTCATTCCACCGCACACCCCTTGAATTCTATTCTCTAAACTTATTCATGAGTCAATTATATAGAATCTTATCAAAGACCTTTTGAAAATCTAGATAAATTACAGTACTGTACTGCCATTGTCTATTTCCTCTGACAACACCAGAAAAGTTCAATAAAGTTGGGTAAGCAAGATTTTCTCTTTTGGAATCAATGCCAACTATTCAGTAAGTTTGCTATTATTTTTCCTACCCTGAATGGTAAGCTGACTGGCCTATAATTCTTGTATTCTATTTTGATAATGATGTATTAGTTATCATCTGGCACGACAGCTTCCCCCCTCCCCAAAGAATTATTGAATATTTGAAGTAAAATGTTTGCCATCTCTTCCCAGGATAGTTTTATAATGGGCCGATGCACCCTCTGGACAAGTATTTTATTCTCTAAATTTTACAAATCTCTTTAATATATTATTAGAATAAAATAAATGCATTCATTTCAACAATCATCTCGTCGTCCAGCGAGCTAGTCACTTTGAGAGCAATGACATATTTTACCTCCAAAGGGATAGCCATGGGGAAGAGGTTTGCCCAAGCTAATGCAGGCATATACATGGCAGGGTGGGAGGAGACAGTCTTTTAAAGTGCCTCCAGCATTTTGGTGTGTTTTAGTACAAGGATAGTCAAGTAGTGAATGCGGGCCATTTTCAACGTTCAATGCAGAAAGTGGTCAATTTTTACATTCAAGACAAATTTGGACAGGTACGTGGACGGGAGGGGTATGGAGGGCTTTGGACGGAGCAGGTCAGCGGGACGAGGCAGAATAATAGTTCAGCTCAGACTAGAACGGCCAAAGGACCTGTTTTCTGTGCTGTAATGTTCTATGGTAATATCACCTGCTCTATCTCCCTGGCAAATAGTGAAACAAGAACGATTTAATAATCCTACCATTTTGATGTTGCCATTTAATGCCCCATTTCCACCTCAACTTTCATTTTTATTATCAATGGATCTGTAAAATGTCTTACTATTTTATGTTCCTTTCTAATTTAAAGTGACTTTTTCCCATGAGGTCTCCACATTGGAGTAGGATCGGAGATTTTCTGTTCTGGGTGCTTTGCTTACACAATCAAACTTTTTTTCTCTGCCCCCTCCACCACCATCTCAGGGTTCCCTGTAACCCCTTTCTGGGCGGAACCCATCAAAATGCTATCAGTCTTGGTTCAAGTGACTTCATTACCCCTTTAAACCAGGAGATGGAGCTGCTTTGCAGAGCAAGGCCGCCTAGTGTTACAAGCGCCTGTGCACAGCTGCCCAGTGCAACAATCTGGCCAGCTCTGGTCTTTGCCACATCACTGCCTTCCTTGGACATCCTGCTGGTGCAAGGGCTGTGCTGATCTTACCTTGGTCTTTCCAATCTGACAGTTATTCCTGTCCAACTCCAGCCTGTTGAACAAGACAGTGATAGCTTCCTGCAGTGGCTCGGCATTCCTGGGGAGCAGCACCTGGAACTGGTGCTTGAATTCCTGGAACAGGAAACAGGTAAGAGGTCGAGGTTGGCATCACAGGAGGTCAGACGGCCCCAGGACTCTGATACTTCCTGGGGAATGGCAGGCTCTCACTGGAACCCCAGGCTTTCACTGGGAAATGGGATCCCCAGAATAAGACACACAGGGGAAAGGAATTGCTGGTGAAGAGGTTAAAAAGAGTAGGAATAATGGTACAATAGGGACATTTAAATGGCTCTTAGATATGTATAGATAGGGCAGACAGCCAGCACATTTTTCCAGAGGCAAGGCTAGCAAACACCACAGAGGACTTCTATAGGGGAGATGTTAGGGTAATTTTTTTTTTACACACAGAGAGTAGTGGATGCCTGGAATGCATTGCCAGGGTGGTGGTGGAGGCTGGTACAATAGGGACATTTAAAAGACTCTTAGTCAGGCACATGAATGCAAGAAAATTAGAGGGTTATGTGTGTGAGGTAGGGAAGGTTGATATCAGTAGTTTTCAACCTTTTTCTTTTCACTCACATCCCACTTTAAGTATTCCCTATGCCATCAGTGCTCTGTGATTAGTAATGGATTGCTTAAGGTGGTGTATGGATGGAAAGAAAAAGTTTGAAACCCACTGTTTTAATCGTACCTCATTGACTCATTATGTGCACAGTTTCAGAACTCCAAAGGAAATGGGGCAATAACCATTTTTCTCAAGCAAAATATTTCAGTAACAATTGAGTTTAGAGCAGTGGTTCTCAAACATTTCCCACCTTACTAATCACAGAGCACCTATGGCTTAGGGATTATTTAAGGTGGTATGTGAGTGGAAAGAAAAAGTTTGAAAACCACTGGTTTAGATTGTTGAGTAGGTTTTTATAGGTCGGCACAACATCATGGGCCAAAGGGCCTGTACTGTGCTGCAATGAGCAATATGCTTCGGACACATGGGTGTAAGAAAAATAAAGGGTTACGAGTGCGAGGTAGGAAAGGATTAAATGGTTGTTCAGTAGGTTTACATAAGTTGGTACAACATTGTGGGCTGATGGGGCTGTACTGTACTGTTATACTCCATGTAATGTTGCCAGGCTGTGACTAGTGGGGCACTGCAGAGATCCTGTTCTCACACTCCAGCTGTTCACAAGCTAAAGATTTGTCCGATGAAATCAAATACAACACTTCCTGGTTTGCCGGTGACATGTCGACTAAAGGAGAGATGAGTAGGGAATCAGTCATGGCAGGTTCGATGGGGCAGCAAAGAATGAGCTGCTGAAGGACGTCAGCAGATCAGGCCGCATCCATGGGTAGAAATGGTCAGTCAACGTTTTGGGTCGGGATCCTTTAACGAGGCTCGTTGGACGCTGCCTGGCCCACTGATTTCCTCCAGCAGCTCATTGTTTGTTCAAGGTTCCAGTGCCTGCAGTCATTGTGTTTCTTAAGTCACAACAGGTCAAATGGGTTCCTCCCCAGCAGTAAACTTTGTGATTCCATCAATCCCCCCCCCACCCACCCCAGGGGCCAGGAGTTCCAGGGAGGTGGTGTCAGAGGCAGAAGTACATGACAAGCAGACCCCAGATAAATCCATCTCGAATCACTTCTTTCCACAGCCCCTTCCAGCACCCCGTACCTGGAAAGTGTATTTGGCACTGTATCCAGAGCGCCGTATCCGGACAGTCTCCAGCATTCCCGTGTACTTTAGCTGCTGCAGTACAAGGTCATCATCGAAACACAGCTCCATCTGCACAGACAGGCAGGACGGTCATTAACAGACAAGCATCAGACACACATGTGAGGCAGCCAAGTCCATCTGCTGTGAATGGTGTCTCCATACAGCCAAGGACACCAGTGGCTGTTCAATTCCCTTGGAGCAGAGTGTTCTCCCACACAGTGGTACAGGTTTCAACATCACATCATCTGAAACACCAGCAGCCCCAAACTTAACACACATTGGCAGACATTTTATCTGGTATAAAATTGGGGGCATTACTGCTGGGTACAATCACATTGCAAAATGGGTGAAGCACTGATAGGGGCAGGCCTGTCATTGGTTAACATTTAGTGTTGTACTGGTGGGTTCCACTGTACAACACCGGGGTACAGTACTGATGGGTACAGCTATGTCAATGTATAACACTGGGGTAATGTACTGATCGGTACAGTACTGTCAGTGTATAACACCATGATACAGTACTGGGGGATATAGCTCCACTGGGAAATAAAGTACACCGTCTAGCCATTATCCCGGTCTTGTTTCCGGAAACATGCCACTACCATTTTTGATGAAGTTACAGTATTAACTATTTCCCTAGATACGAGGGACTTTAGATCCTTAGATCGGGAAAGGTTACTCAGGGTCAACTCTGACAAGGTTTGAGAATTTTGAAGCCCATATCAGAGCACCCAATGGAAAAGCTCATGCTGAGGAATTCCCAATCCCCCCAGCAACTTCCCTCCGACCCCGACACTGTCCGTGACTCTGACAAATCCACGGTATGGATGGTCCCAGTGCGTCCTGCTGCTCCCAACGGCATTCCTCACCTTTTTGGCGTTTGAGCGAATACATCGAATGAAGAAAGGCTCAGCTTTGCCCAGTGCTTCCATCAGCTTATTCAGAGAGGACTGAAGAACCAAGCAGAACCAGTTATCAGTGTGTGGAAAATGCTTCACCTGATATAGAGTGAGGCTCCGTCTCCACGACCCTTCACACACTCCCTGCCAGACACCCAGAGTTGATTCCAACTTCTCTATGTGGGGGTTGCACATTCTCCCTGTGACTGCAGGCATTTCCTTCCACATCTCAACCACTTTTCATTGGTCTGCATGAATTGTCTCATATAGTGATGGAATCTACAGGAAGGGTGGGAGGGGGGGATGAGGGGGAAGAGGGTGGGTGTGTGCTATTGTTGTTAACATGGGGGAGTAAAAAAAATAGGATTGATGTAGGTTCAAGGTTAACGTGTTGTACCGAAGGGCCATGCTGTACGACTCAATGACTCTGTGGCAGGCTCAGCTCAGCCAAAATAAAGCACCCTTCCTTCAGACAACTCCACCATCAGACTCCTCAACAACAACTCAATCAGAGTCTCATTTAAGGGCTCTTACTTTTGAACTTTATTTTTTTTCTCTCTCTGTTGCAGTCAGTTTGTTTACATTTTTAAATTTGTTTCCATGTGTATGTTGTGTATAGTTTTTTTTTGGACTACCAATAAGTGGTAATTCTGCCTTGCCCACAGGAAAAGAATCTCAGGGATGTTGGTACTCTGACAATAAATCTGAACTTTGACCTTGGGATAGTCCATGTTAGATACATTGTCAAGCCCCCTCTACCCTTCCCATCCATCTGAGTTCAATAACAAGGTGTGCAACACACTCACCTGGAACTGTGCACTGATACTGGGCGGCTTCTTCTTCTTGTGCAAATGCAGCAAGGACTTGGTGGTTCGGTCGTGGAGAGTCATGCCCACAATGTGCTTTAAGGAGCTCGAGTCAATGAGGTTCTGGGGAAGGGTGGGGAGGGAGGTGAGGAACAAAAACATTGCAAATTTGGTTGAGCAGAGCTAAGGCATCTTTATCAAGACAGCAACAATTGAGGTTGGGGGGAGGGGGGGGTACAGCCAATTTTGCATCATGGCCGGCTTCGACCACCCCTGGTCAATCAGTCACAGGTTTAGATACCACTTGGGAATGGTGGAAAATTAAACTTGGAACTTTGATGTCCAATCAAAAAAACCTAACTGAGAGGGTCAGCAACTCCAGGATGGGAGAATCGGTCCATGGATTTCTCACCTACTCAGTTGCAACCTGGGACAATGAAGCTGGCACAGAACAGACCTCATTGATCCCTAGAAAAGGAATATTTTCCTGTTCCTAACCTGATCTGCCAAATATCTGTCTACCTTATCCTTAAACATTCGGAATGACTTGCCATCGTCAGCTTTCTGTGATAGAGACCTGCAAGGAAACACAAGGTCAGATCTGCCTTTAATTAGACTATTACTCTTTGGGAGCGGTGGAAGTTTGTAACACATCTGGAGGACCAGTACTACATTCCCCCCTCCCCCCACGCACAGGGGGAAACATTACCCCAGCTCCTACCCTGTCAATCACATTTGTAATCTTGCACAACTCACTAAAGGCACCTCTCCCCCAATTCATAAAGAACCCCTATCGACCTCTTCTCACGGGGCTACCTTCTGGCAGAAGGTGTAGAATCCTGAACCAGTTTTTAAAGCACAAAAGTCTGCAGACACCCTGATTGAAAAAAAACAGAGCTGGAGAAACTTAGCAGGTCAAACAGCAAACTTTATGTAGCTAAGGATAAAGAGATATAACCAACATTTTGGGCTTGAGCCCTTCAGATCTTTTTTTTTCTGTAGCTATCCGACTCTTGAACTTCCCTAATAATGGACTGTCTGCACGATTACGCCACTATTTTAAACTGGGATTATTATGAATATTATCTTTTTGATGCATTTATTGTTTTTAATATGTTCTTCAATTAGTTTACTTTTATAATTTTTCTTTCGAAGGACCCGTCTGGCTGCAGCAGGTAAGAATTTTGGGCACATGTACGACGTACAATGCGTGTGACAATAGAACTCATTATCAATTCCATTGAGCCGAGGCCCAAACTCCTCAAACAACCATTCAAAGAAATTTTAGTGAAATTGTCCTCTCTACAATCCTTCTCCGAATTTAAATGTTGTGGTGATATGTTTCCTCCATTTTATATAGTTATCATTGTTGGTGGTATATATGGAGCTGGCCCGCCCGCAGAATACTCATACCCTATGACTCCTCCCCCGTGGTCCTGGGCCATAAAGGTTGAGCCATCTTTCCCTTGCCGCCATTCCAATCCTGGGATTCGGGCCAGCAAGGTTCTTCTGTGTATTAAAGCCTATCGTTTCCTTAGCTTGTCTCTGTGGTTACTGATAATGCCCTACAAAAGTAGTTTGGATCGTAGAGCTTCAATAGAGGCTAGCATTGTCCTTTAAATATTCATCCATTAATATGTATTAATTTAATATTTAGAAGTTAACACAAGAATCTTTGTTCATTTGTTACTGGCTGTCATTACAGCCAATGACAGGGCTAGAATTGATTCTTCCAATTACAAGAGTTGATGCTGAAGGGGTCCCTATGGCCATTACGTTATGGATTTTTAAAAAAAATCACATTCTAACAAGAATGTCAATCAGAAACATTCATTAAAAATTTAAATGATTTATTTAAAGAGGACACTTACCTTGGGAATAACCAGCTTCTGTTTCAAACCTTTATTTTTCCTGTTGAGATACCAAAGTGTTTCTTTTTTACAAATGATTGTGGCAAGGGTTAGTCCAATCAGCAAGCAGCATGAAGCAGGCACAAGGGTGCAGCAAGCAAGATGCTGATAGGCTGAAATAGGCAGATCAGAGAGTGGGATTCATAAATTAAAAATATACTCGGCTACCTGACAGAGGAGAGCCTCGGGTCAGAGATCAACTGAATGGCCAAAGGCATTGTGAACGGCCTGAAGTGGGACATTGAAATGACTCTGTCCTGAAAACGCTGCCCTCTTGATCTGCCATTGGCCTTCCACCTTTTCTCTGTGCAGTTGCCATTGGTGTCCTTCCCCTGGGAGTCACCACATCCGACTGGGCTCTCTGCCTCCCCAATCTTCCCTCCACTTATCACTGAAGGGAGAGCAGGCAAGTGTCAACCCTCCCCTCCCAACCTCTCCTTCACCTTTACCCTCTTTGCTCTCCCTTTCACCCTATCTCTCCCACCAGTACCTGCCCATCTACCTCACCCTCCCTCATCCCCTGCCATTGCCCTATTCCCTATCCTGCTCTTCCCTATGTGTCACTCCTTCCTCCTTTCCTCCCACTCAACCCCTCTCATCTCATATCCACTCCACTGCCATCATCCTCCTTGCCTTCCAGCCCCTCAACCTCATCTCCACTCTCTCCACCCAAGCCTCCTGCTGTTGTGGAGACCAGCGTTTCTTTCTGACAATTGGATAGGAAGAAGCAGAGCTTCAAGCAGCCAGGACACAGCCCTATTTATCGGATGCCCATGAAACCTCCAGCATCTCGCCATTCCCTTACACTCAGACAGAAGACCCCAAGAAACTGACCTGAAAGCAGGCGGCTAGAGGAAGCAACATCCAAAAGGAAACTCACACAAAGTGGCTGTGGGGTCTCTCAAGGCATCTCAGTGGTTTGAGGTGGCCGTGAGGGTTGTCAATGTACTGAACCCGTCCCCGAATACTGTTCATCACCTGGGCATGCAAGTCACTAGTAAGCCATTCCGGGGAAAGAAAGAGGAAAGGAGAGGTTGAGAGAGGACCAAAAAGGTGCACAACAGTTTACCAGCAGAGCTGTCACCACGGCAACAATGCCAGCTGATTTGCTTGGGATTCCCACACCCAGCAGTGTTCTGAGAGAGTTGCATGCAATTGACAAAAGTTCCAACATCATCCAGCTCCAAATAGGGGTGGTTCAGATACCAGCCTGGCAGAGATCACACGTTCGAATCCCAGAACAGCAGCAAAATTGATGAACCTGGCAATATTTTCCCCTAAAAGAACCCGCTGCAAGCAGACAGAATGCATTCAACTCTTACACCACTGGGATGGGCACCTCCCACAATAAAAAAAAGCACGCAAATGTCACCTTTCTTGGTGAACCTAGTTATGGAAAACACCAATTCATTCAACATTGTTCTGAGGAGGATTAAACTTTGAAATGGACAACCTTGGGCCCAGAGGCTGTTTGCGGACTGGTGTTTGCCACCGGCACCACGAGCCCAAGGCATCGTTCCCACAGCCCACACTCTCCATTCCCAATGGTACTCACCGCAGCCCTTGATTCCATGGAGGCACCAGGTAAAGAGAAAATCCAAAGGTGTGAAATTCCATCTCCTTACCCCAGAGGTGCAGCACTGTGGTTAACTGGATTGGGTTCTGTCTGTAAGGACGATCCCTTTGTGTCTGCGTGGGTTTCCTCCAGGTGCTCTGGTTTCCTCCCACCCTTCAAAACCTACGAGGACTGTAGGTCAATGGGATGTAATGGGCCAGCACGAGCTCATGGGCTGAGAGGGGCCCGTTACTGCGCTGTAGGTCTAAATTCCCACTACCCACTGACACTGCCTGGTGGTGATGTGGGAAGGGGGGAGTGGTGATGGGGGAAGGGGGGGAAAAAAGATCAGAATCCTCTCACTTGAACTTCTAAATGTCACCTGCCAGAGACCCCTGAAGATAGATGAACCTGAATCTCCAGCGAGGGGCTAGGCTGTGAGGACTACTGACACCGGTAAACAGCACCAATTACAACTCAGATTTGGTCAGTGTCTACCACTTCCATCTGTGCTGGAGCAGAGCATTCCAAAATCTCACAACCCAAATGGAAAGGGCAGGACAGTTAGCGCCACACTGTTACAGCGCTCAGGATTGGGTTCTGTCTGTAAGGACGATCCCTTTGTGTCTGCGTGGGTTTCCTCCAGGTGCTCTGGTTTCCTCCCACCCTTCAAAACCTACGAGGACTGTAGGTCAATGGGATGTAATGGGCCAGCACGAGCTCATGGGCTGAGAGGGGCCCGTTACTGCGCTGTAGGTCTAAATTTTTTTTAATTAAAAACAGAGTTCCACTAGATAAGTTGGAAGGTGAATGCTTGGATGCAGCTCCTCAGCTAAAGAGACTTGGAATACAAGGATTAGGTCTGGCTCCAAGGCTGGAACCCCCTTCCAGAGGTAACATTGTCCTTGAAATACATCAGAATCGTATTAAGGAAGGTTGTAGTTCCCTTGTGTTTAGTGCAGTGGTTCTTAACCTTTCTCTTTCCACTCACATCCCACTTTAAGTATTCCCTATGCCATCGGTGCTCTGTGATTAGTGAGGGATTGCTTAAGGTGGAATGTGAGTGGAAAGAAAAAAGGTTGAAATCTAACGAGTTAATCGTACCTCATTGACTCGTTTTGTGCTTGGTTTAATAACTCCAAAGGAAATGGACCAATGACAATTTTTCTCAAGCAAATATTTCAGTAACAATTGGGTCTAGAGCAGTGATTCTCAACCTTCCCATCCCACCTTAAGCAATCCCTTACTAATCACAGAGCACCTATGGCTTAGGGAGTACTTAAAGTGGTATGTGAGCAGAAAGAAAAAAGTTGAGAACCTCTGGTTTAGAAAATAGCAGTCAAAGTCTTTAAAATGTTGAAAGAAATGTGAAATGGAGGTGGGGATGTGAGGAAGGAATTTGACAAAATGTGAGCAATGATATGGGGACTTGGTGAATATTTCGCTCTTGTTCAACAGAAGTGAACAGAAAGGGGACTGGACTGATGTAATTCTTTGCTTGGATCTTGCTTTGCTTCCGTTCTGAATGATCAGGAGGCAGTGTGAGTGCAGAGAATGTTGGCTTGGATCAGTGGCTCCGCTGAAGAAGAATGACACCTTCCTTTCTTCTTGCTGTTGTCACAAGCAAAGTGGGCTTCAAAGGACTCTACAAGTACTTTCAAATGACAAATGGAGCACAGAACTGCTGCGAAACGTGCCGGGACACGAGGTCGGACTGAGCACCCAAGGTCATAGTAATCCCTCAGTCCCTCTGTAAAGGCCATGGGTGCGAGGGAGGACGTACATTCACCAGCTGTTTTATCAGAATAAAAATGGCAGAAGTGGTGCCAATGGTCACATTTACTGATTCAAAGCAGAAATAACCTCTTTCTCTCGAGCGCACAGAATTTAGAGGAATGATTTCTCTAGGATCACCTCGAAACACCAGCAGAACCAAGAGTACCATCCTGGAACAGTAATCCAGATATTAAGAGTTCAAATCCCATCAACCCAGTTTAAGAAACGGACCAAATTCTATAAGTATAGAATGACAATGTTAAAATGGCTATGTCATTCCCTGACTGTTGAAAAAGCCCCAGTTCATCCACCTTGTTGCCAGGCCTTGGTCTAAATGGGCAATGTAATTCCCTCCTAAACCTATCCCTGGAAGTCTATCCCAAATGATCAAGCTGGCGGTCACCGTCCCAACAGCCTGATAAATAGCTTGCAGTCAAACATTTTATTTTCCCCCCATTGCATTTCCAGAAAGCAGTTTAACAGGTCCTCCTGGATTAAAAGGATGTGTAATTATAGTCAAAGGGATGGAGAACAGCCCACTGAAGTGGCAGGACAAATCCAACAGTAGCTGGTACAATGGGGGCAGTCAGAAGACTCTAAGATAGGTACATGGATGCAAGAAAAATAGAGGGTTTTAGACATACAGCCCAATAACAGGCCCTTTTGGCCCAAGAGACCATGCTGTCCAATTGACCTGCAACCTTCGTACGTTTTTGATGGGTAGGTGGAAACCAGAGCACCCAGAGGAAACTGATGCAGGTACTGGGTGAATGGACAAACTCTTTATAGTCAGCATCGGATTTGAGCACAGGTCATTGGTTCTTTTACAGCATTGCGTTAACCACTACGCTAACCGTGGTTATGGGTGTGAGGTAAGGAAAAATTTGATTGTGGTGATACAGGCCCAAAAGGCCTGTACTGTGCTGTAATTTTCTCTGTTCTAACAGATCCTTTTTTTTTGCCCAATTGGGGCTCAGGCAATCGAATAGCACTGCTGCAGGACTGTGGCCTGCCACCAGAGGGAGCAGCTCAATGGAGGCTGAGGCCAGGAAGCTGGCTCCAGTGAGAACCAAGCATTCTAACCCATGCACACACAGCAAAACACACCCGGAACATTTTAAGTACGCATGTACTTAAAATACTTGAATACAAAAAACATCAATAACATAGCTTACAGCTCCATCACCAACCAATAACTCTCAATCTGCTCCCTCAGTCCAAAAACATCCCTCACTCTAGCCACTCAAGGACTGAACATCAACAGCTTTTGGGGGACAGTGCAATCCATGGGACTCATTACCAACATGTCAAAGAGAAAAAAAAAAATCGGGGATTTAAAGTTCACAAATAACAGCAACTCTGGATTCTTGCAAAAATAATCCCACGTGGATCACTAACGTTCTCCTGGGAAGAACGTCTGCCATCTTTATCCGATCTGCCTACATGCAACAGCGGATCCAACAATTTGGTTGGTGGCCTCTTGCTACCTCATCACCGTGTGGCCAATAACAGGTGGATGGATAATAAATGCCAGCATTGTCTGAGACGTATGCATCCTTCCAATGTATAAATACATTTTAAACATCCCTTTTCATGGGCTGACCCCATGCCTCCCACACAACAATGCAACTGTTGCCCCGCGCCAAACAATCACAGCGTTAGAGGGTTCTGGGAAGGCACAAGACCATGAAAGGGGATGGATCTCTATCAAGTGCATGGAGTTTGGGTTTCATTTGGGCATTGCGCTCGCACAGACAAAGGGCCTGTTCCCGTGCCATACTGTACTATCTCGCCATGTTAACCAGACAACTGTATCATTGAATGATGCTAGCCCAACCATGGCTGGTACTGAAAGGGTCAGCCTGCTTCCACCCTACACACAATCCATCCAAGCAGCATTACCGGTAGACCTTCTCTATTGGTGTATTTGGTCGCTGCATCTCGCCGAGTGGAATGCGGGTCACGGAACGTATTAACCCTATGAAGGAAGAAGCAGAATTAGCACAGGCAAGAACAAACCTCTCATCTCCAAGAACAACCACACACTCCGCTTCTACGACCAAACCCGACAGCCCACTACTGCTGCTGCTAAAATCCAGCCACGCACGAGCCAATTACCCGCTCCCCCTACCCGGATGCCTGTGACCAGCCACCTCCTGTGGTGTGTGTGTGTGTGTGTGTGTGTGTGTGTGTGTGTGGGTATATGAGTGGTTTGGCCTCGGCCAGTGCGTACCCAGGGTAGCTTTCTTTGCCCGCTGCTGTGCCGCCTGTGTGAATGCAGCTGTGGCTCGGATCACAGCCCGAAGAGTGGCCCAGCGGAACACGGATATTGGATCCATCCCAATCAATTCACGGATAAAAGCACTGTCGCTGCTCCTCAGGAGAGCCACGATATCCGGTCGCATAAAATCAGTGTTCTTCTCCCGGAAGTCCTGTGGTGGAAAAATTTCACCGAGAGAAGCTTTAAACAGACGAATTCAGGGAAGAGGGAAAGAGGGAGTTCCAGTTTGGGTGGGGGGGGGGGAATGTCAGGGTGGGGAGATGGAATGTGGAGGGATGGGAGTGAGGGGGGATGGAGGTGGCGGGGGTGGGAAATGGGAGGAGGGACAGCGGGAATGGAAGGACAGTGGGAGTGAGGGAGTTGGAGAGTGTTGGATGTGGGAGAAGGGACAGCAGTGGTGGGAAGATGGCGGGGTGGGGGTGATGGAAGGGTGGTAAGGGGGATGCAGGCAAAATCTTCGCTAGGATTCTACTAAATAGAATAATACCTAGTGTCGCCGAGAATATTCTCCCAGAATCACAGTGCGGCTTTCGCGCAAACAGAGGAACTACTGACATGGTCTTTGCCCTCAGACAGCTCCAAGAAAAGTGCAGAGAACAAAACAAAGGACTCTACATCACCTTTGTTGACCTCACCAAAGCCTTCGACACCGTGAGCAGGAAAGGGCTTTGGCAAATACTAGAGCGCATCGGATGTCCCCCAAAGTTCCTCAACATGATTATCCAACTGCACGAAAACCAACAAGGTCGGGTCAGATACAGCAATGAGCTCTCTGAACCCTTCTCCATTAACAATGGCGTGAAGCAAGGCTGTGTTCTCGCACCAACCCTCTTTTCAATCTTCTTCAGCATGATGCTGAACCAAGCCATGAAAGACCCCAACAATGAAGACGCTGTTTACATCCGGTACCGCACGGATGGCAGTCTCTTCAATCTGAGGCGCCTGCACGCTCACACCAAGACACAAGAGAAACTTGTCCGTGAACTACTCTTTGCAAACGATGCCGCTTTAGTTGCCCATTCAGAGCCAGCTCTTCAGCGCTTGACGTCCTGCTTTGCAGAAACTGCCAAAATGTTTGGCCTGGAAGTCAGCCTGAAGAAAACTGAGGTCCTCCATCAGCCAGCTCCCCACCATGACTACCAGCCCCCCCACATCTCCATCGGGCACACAAAACTCAAAACGGTCAACCAGTTTACCTATCTCGGCTGCACCATTTCATCAGATGCAAGGATCGACAATGAGATAGACAACAGACACGCCAAGGCAAATAGCGCCTTTGGAAGACTACACAAAAGAGTCTGGAAAAACAACCAACTGAAAAACCTCACAAAGATAAGCGTATACAGAGCCGTTGTCATACCCACACTCCTGTTCGGCTCCGAATCATGGGTCCTCTACCGGCATCACCTACGGCTCCTAGAACGCTTCCACCAGCGTTGTCTCCGCTCCATCCTCAACATCCATTGGAGCGCTTTCATCCCTAACATCGAAGTACTCGAGATGGCAGAGGTCGACAGCATCGAGTCCACGCTGCTGAAGATCCAGCTGCGCTGGGTGGGTCACGTCTCCAGAATGGAGGACCATCGCCTTCCCAAGATCGTGTTATATGGCGAGCTCTCCACTGGCCACCGTGACAGAGGTGCACCAAAGAAGAGGTACAAGGACTGCCTAAAGAAATCTCTTGGTGCCTGCCACATTGACCACCGCCAGTGGGCTGATATCGCCTCAAACCGTGCATCTTGGCGCCTCACAGTTTGGCGGGCAGCAACCTCCTTTGAAGAAGACCGCAGAGCCCACCTCACTGACAAAAGGCAAAGGAGGAAAAACCCAACACCCAACCCCAACCAACCAATTTTCCCCTGCAGCCGCTGCAACCGTGTCTGCCTGTCCCGCATCGGACTTGTCAGCCACAAACAAGCCTGCAGCTGACGTGGACTTTTACCCCCTCCATAAATCTTCGTCCGCGAAGCCAAGCCAAAGAAAAAAAAAGGGGAATGGCAGGGGTGGTGAGTGTGGAATATGGGAGAAGGAATAGCAGGGGTGGGGGTGAGATGGGGGGGTAACGGGTAGGGTGTGGGACGACGAGACAGACACATTCTGCATTTTTGGCCAAACGTGGTTATCATTGAGGCTTCTGTGTGAGGGATATGGGATTAATTCAGGCATGGGATTTGTGTAAATACACAGCGGATGGCACAGACTGAAGGCCTGTTTCTTGGCTGTACAACTCCACAACTCAATGCTCTGTGTTCCAACAAAGAAAGAGTATTTGCCAAGAGGCAGGGAGAAACATTGAGGCCCAAGCCTCGGGGGTGTGTTCGCACCTTGATCTGGTACTTGACTCTGCCCGCGAAGTGCTGAATGATGAAGGCTGGCTCCATCACTGGTGTCCCCACAAAGTAGCGATTGTCCTCGTGCTGCTGCTTTAACTTGGCCAGGAGGGTCTGATTGGTGGCGTGGGGGAAGCTGGAACCGGAACAGGACCCAAGTCAGTGTGAGCGAAAACATTCTCCCCTATCCACCTCAGAAACAGGCCAGAACACATGCACCAGACTGATACATGCACACATAGAGATGCCGACATACAGTACAAATGCACACACACACACACACACACATCCACAGACCTACACACCCACAGATGCCAAACCACTCATTTACACACACACACAGTGCCCAGCATACACATGGACAGAGACCAGCACACACAAAGACCTTCACACACACACACACACACACACACTCCCCAACATTGTCCAGCAGAGATGAGCACAGACAGACCTGCACTGACTGACACTGACACACATACCACCATAGACCCGCACAAACAGACACCAACATACACGCAGAGACCTGCACACTCACAGACCTGCATAAAGACACTGACACACACACAACCTATATACATACACACACCTGCCACATAGACATGCAGAGATCTGCCCACATAGATCTGCACACACACAGAAATCTACATACATACACACACAACCCTACATATACATGCAGAGACCTGCACGCACACACTGACATACACAGACACATGCATACAGACCTACAGACACGTGTGTAGATCTCTACACACACACACACACACACACACACACACACACACACACACACACAATTTAGTATACACATACCTCTACATATACACACCCGGACTAGTTTACATGCGCACACACCTCTACCTACATTCACAAATACCCACACTCGAAAGCAGAGGCAGAAACAGACAGGCAAGCAGAGGCCCATGCACACACCCAGTAGCCCTGCCCCTGTACCCCTCCACTGGTCTGTCGTACTTGCTTTCCTCGTCCAGGAGATGAAAGAGTCCAGTGGGCTTCTTGCTGATGAGGTGGATGCAGCCCACATTGTCAGTGTAGTCAATGTTGTGCCAACTGATGCCTTCACTCTGATATTCCTCCTGCAGAAACACAGTCACCCCCCCTGCTGTCAACACGGGGCGACAGCCAAGTTTCCAACACCAGCCCCAACTTTTGACCAAACCCCAAGAATTCTCAAGACACTCCCACCTCAACTTCCTCCAGCTCATACAAACTCCATCATATGGGAGCACAAGAGATCAACCAAGTTTGGCTTCAAACTCACATTGCTACCCCTTTTGACCTGGTGGTCACTGCCAGCCCGCTCCCAAGGAAACTGGTCCAAAATGTAAAAGCCTTGGGGATCCCAGGTCAAGTTGGTGAACTGGATCCAAACTGATGAAGAGGGATATGGTGGAGGTTTCTTTCCACGAATGGAAGCCTGCAACCGGTGGTCTATCACGGGGTTTGGTGCTGGGACATGGACATGGACGATTTAGTCGTGAATGCAGGAGGTGTGATTAGCAAATCTGCAGATTATTGGTGGCATTGTTGATATTCAGGAGGATAGTCACGGCTACGGGATGATATCGCTCAGTTGTTAAGATGGTGAGTGCAGTGGCAGACGGAGCTTAATTCCGATGTGTGAGGTGATGGCATTTGGGAGGACCGACAAGAGTAGGGAATGGTCAGGCCCAGGAGAAACATTGAGCAACCGAAGGATTGGCTGTACATGTTCAAGGATATTTGCCTTCATTAACCGGGACATAGCGTAGAAGAGCAAGGGGGGGTTATGCTACAAACTTATAGACATTGGTTCGGTGACTCCTGGGGGATTGAGTACAGCCCTGGTCACCATCCTTCAGGAAAGACAGAAATGCACTGGCGAGGATGCAGAGAGGGTTGGGGTGGAGTATTTGATCTGACGGAGACTGTGCTGGGTGGGTTTGTTTCCCTTGGAGAGGAAGGGGCTGCTAAGGGTGTACAGAATTACAAGGGGTGCAAAAAGAGTCAGAAGCTATTTTTCCTCTACAGAGGTATCTGAAATTAGGGGGCCAGGTTTAGGATTAGGATAAGGATTACGAGGAAGAGAGAGGATTAAGTGTGTGGCAGCGTGGCCTTTGGCACCTGCCCAGCTGATCGGGGGGTGGGGGGTGGTGCAACCACAGTGCCACAAGGGTCAGAGGGGAGGTAGTGATGTCAGAGCGCCGTCTGTCGGATGAATCATGAGGCCAAGGCCCTGTCTGTTCTCTCAGCTGAATGTAAAATATCACAAAGCCACAAAGCAAAGAAATCCCTCGCTATAGATCCACCCAAGAACAGATCATCCATTGCTAGTCTCGTTGACAATTATGGGATCTTGCTGTGCAAAGACAACTTGCCAGGTAATGCAGAATGACCTTGGAAGGCTCTGCGGTATCCCCTTTGGGCAGATTAAAGTCTTGTTCCAGGTGCGCTGAGATGAAAGGTCAATCCTCACCTGCTCCAGTTTGAAGATGTGCTGGTTGAAGTAATACTGAAGCTGCTCATTTGCATAATTTATGCAAAACTGCTCAAAACTGTTGTTCGGAAAATCCTCAAAACCGAAAATATCCAGGACTCCGATCGACAAGCACTGTGGGCAGAGAAAGAGGTGGGGAGAAGGACAGGAGACAGGATTGGAGGTGACGGGAGCATTGGAACCAGAGTGCAAGCAAGGGTTTGAGGGATGGAGGGTTTGGAAGGAGGAATGTAAGGAAAAGGGAGGGGTGGGGTAAGAGTAGCAGCAGCATTGAGATTGAGAGAGAGGGAAGGAGGGAGCAGAGAAGAGAAAAATGCTCAGATGAAGAAACACAACATTGTAAAAACTTTCCTGCCTCCCCCCTTCCCTCCAGCACCGTATCGTCTCCCCAAGTGCCGAGGATTTGGCAACATGGCAGTGACTTGTCATGTGAAAGTCTCCAGGCCAATCAACTGGGAAGGGGAGTCCCAAAAGGGTTCCCCGGGGTGTCACTACTACCACTCCTCACTCCACTCCCACCCACCCCCGCAAGGGTGCCTGAATACCACTTGCACCAAAGATTTGGAAATACACCCAAGAAGATAGTTAACCGCACGGGCCACATGAGCCTGCTCCACCACTTTTTACAAACCATGGCTTGGTGTCTCGGGTGGAGGGTCGGGAAAACTCTTTTTGTTTCTCTTTCTCTGACTGTAAGAGGCTCCCAGCAATTTCCGCTGATGACGCATCTGCCTGCCTTTCGGCAAACTGGAGCAAATTTTGTGTAATATTACACCAGATTTACTACATGGCAACAAAAGAATCTTGAATCTTAAATCTGATCTCAGCACCACATCCCAGCTCTCTTGGCTCATCATTTGGGTGCAACAATTTATCCCCCTTCTCCCTGCATACATTCGGTGACTTGGCCTCCTCAGTTTTAATGATTAAATGACCAGGCCCCAAATCCTAAGAATGAGACAGTTGGCAGACGCTGTGGTTGAGGGCTACACTCAAGATATGCTGGAGAAACTCATCAGGTTATACAATGTCCATGCGAATTAAAGGGTAACTAACAGTTTATGACTATTCCCCACTTTACGAAACTAGAGCATTCCTATGAAACCTGAACGCAAGCCAAGATAGCATAAAGCAAGGAACCATTCACTACTATTGAAGGTTATTTTCGTAAAAGTGAAAACCCATTCAAATTTCCTTCAGATGGCAAACACAGGTTTCTTCGTAAAAGTGAATTTATGTAAAGCAAGTATTCGTAAAATGGAGTGCTGGTAAAGGAGTCAGGCCCGAAACCCTGGTTACCCTTTACTTTTTATGGATGCTGCATGACCTGCTGAGTTTCTCCAACATGGTCGTGCATTGCACTGAGAATGAAACACCAAGTTGAAGGCACACTCCCCTCCCCTCAGCAATGGGACACACCCTCCTTCCATCCAACTTGTTGAGTCAGTCAGCATTGAGTGCACTGCATTGAGATAATCCAACAGATACCAGGGGCAAGTCACTTGGTTCGACATGTAACTACCCCAAGGTTGCTCAGTATCTGAAATCCATTTGGCCGCTTCAGTTCCATTACAGGTATGGTGCCCACCAGAAACCATAGAGGCTGTGGTGATACACATGGAGTCAAATGGAGTCAAAAGAGCAACAGAGCCATGTTCCAACCAACTCAAGGGCAACTCCCAACCTCCCTCCGTGTGGTAACCTAGCCAAACCACAGAGAGATTGACTATTGAGTGTGGTTTTACCATGACAGACTTCTCCATGTCCTTTTTATTGAGGAGAGCGTGATTTATCCGAAGAACAATCCAATCGAAAAGGGCAGTGTAGAGTGATTTGGCCATGGAGTCTCGCGTGGTCACAGCCTGTGGAAAGAACACCAAGAGCAATTCAGAGCATTGCAAGGAGGAGACCTTGACTCACGGCCTGCCCAGAGCAAGCTTACTGCACTGTATACTAGCATATCAGGACTGGAGTCAAGCCGCCAAACCAGGACAATACCAACCAGTGTACGTGCCCAACATACATCCCAGATCACACCCATGGTCATCACACATCCAAGGCCACAGCCAATCGTTGCAGATCCAACAAGAGGCAGGAGGCTGACTTCCACCCTCCACTCCCAAGGTACCCCAACCTGCAGTTACAGCGCGAAGTCAGGGTGACAGCTGATTGATGGTGCTGGGGTGGTTTCTACATTTCCTCACTACCACCGACTCCTTCAGCCTTGAGGGGCTTGTGGTTAGGCGATTTGGCCCGAACCCTTTCTCCAGTGTCCACCCACTGGATCCCCGAGTGAGGGGCCTGCAAAGCAGAGGACCCGCAACATTTCAGCAAGCCACCAACCCAAATCGTCATTCGCTCCATCGCAGGGCATTGGGATGACATTGCATTCTGCTGACAAAGGCAGTGCAATTACTGGCGGACAGTGCTCCCAAATCCACAAGGAGGGCAAAGGCAGCAGGCCTAACCCCGAGGTCCCTAAGCACAGTGCTGACTTGGCCAATGCCAATGGCTCCAAATCTTGGAACTCCCTCCCTTAGGGCACTATGGGACCAACTGCAGACCAACAGGAGCTATTCGAGGCTCACGGCTCATTACCCCCTTCACAAGGGCATTTAGAGTTGGCACTGAATACTGGCCTTGTTGGTGATAAAAACAAACAAGTAAATTGAACCAAATTGCTTTACTGATGAAGGGAAACTAACCTCATTGAGGCTATATGGCAAAATCAACTTCTCGCCAACTGTCACCGTCTTCCTCTTCGTTAAAGCCTCCACCAACATATCCCGCTTCACCTGGGAAGCACACAGGGAATGCAATTAAGTCGTGCCCTGTAGGACCCATCTCTACAATATACAATGGCACACAGAAATATCAGAAAAGGTAGCAAAGCATTCACTAGATCAGCCATTCTATACAGGGGGCCCATACACCCCTCCCATCCTTGGGGGGGGGGGGGGCGGGTGGTCACACCACATTTAAGGGGGAGCCATGGACTGAAATCATAAAATATATTTTACAGTAGAAGTCTGGACTGTTTGGAAGTTGGGTCTCTGGATTTTCTGGATTCTCGGGCAGTACTTATAAATTTTAAATCTAAAGAGGAATAAAGAAGAGATGAACAGCTCATTTCATTGATAAAAAGGAGCCGTTTTAAAGAAAAAGAAAGTGAAAACTTGACAAAAAGCATGGTGGCTTGTCGCTGCTCTGCATCTGTGGCACTTGCGCCTGCTCACACGCATGCACACCAAAACCTGCTATGTTTAAAAAGTTTGAGAGTTTTTGAAAAGTCCGGATTCTCGAGTGGTCTGGATTTTTGGCCACTGGGTGTTTGGACTTCTACTGTATGTTTTTTATGTAGTTGGTAGGAGTGACAGAGACGCATGGAAGAAACCAACTAAACTTGACCACTTCACGGGGAAGGGGGCCCCATAAACTTTGAGCAGAGTCTTAAGGGGGCCACGGCCAATAAAAAGGTTGAGAACGGCTGCACTGAATAGTCAGAGGTTACAGGTCTCAGAAGAGATTGTTCAGTCTGGACCTCTTTCCTCGTGGAAATAAATGGTGTGGGACTGGTCAACTCAAAGTCTTTTAAAATGAAGGGTTTAATGAGATATAAGTTGAGAAGATAACTTTACTTGTGAAGGAGACAAAACTAAGGGCCAACAGAGCAGGCCAGTGAGTCCCTGACAAACACAGCAGAGAATTCAGGAGACATTTCTTTCTCTAGAGGTCAGTAAAAACATGGAACACACAGGGAAAGATTGAATGAATCGTTTTATTGTTATATGTATTGAGATTCAGTGAAGAACTTTGTCTTGCATGCTGTCCAAACATGAAGTGAAACATGAAAGTCTGCAGACACTGTGATTGTGGTAAAACACACAGTGAGATGCTGTCTGCATTCCTGTGTGTTTTAACTGCTATCCAGACATGTCAACCTCAACACAGTATAGTAGGTAGTAAAAGAACCAGGTGAGCTGTACATTTGAGGTGTATATCAGGGAGCAAGGTGATGAAACATTAACCCTTCCTCCATCTCTGCTGACTGGCACTTTGACCATTGTCTGCTTTCACTACAGAGTGGAGAGGAGTCCTTCCCTATGCAGATGCCACATCTCTTTCTTCTCCGACGCCCAATGCAAGGGCTGTCTTTGTCCTCTGACAAAGGGTACCAGAGACTGGAGATGCTCTTGTGCTTCAGTCAATTACCTTCAGCAGCTCCGACAGGATGTCCAGCACCTCGGGAGGTCCCACCTCCAACCCCTCCTCTCTGCCAGTTGCTTTTTTTGTGTAGATGACATTCCCCAGATAGAGGATTGCAGAAAGCACAAAAAATATTCTAAAGAAGCAAACATAGAAGTCAGAGGATCGACCAGAAAGTGTCTGAAATTCAGCATACTTGAACAATTCATGGACCCGATGCCAGCAGTTAACAGACATGTTGGAATACTGCCTGATAGAGTCATCTCGGCCCAACAAAGCAAGTCTTGAACTGGAGTTCACACCAACACCCTCAGGTTAAGTTCACACTAATGTCCTCTGGGACAGTTCTCTCACAAGTCCAGTTCACACCAACATCCTTTGGGATAGTTCTCTCACAGGCCCAGTTCACATCAACACCCTCCAGGACAGTCCCACAAGTCTGCCTCATACCAGCTCAAACCGAGAGAAGGCAATACCTGTGAATTATCCATCACTTGACAAGTAATTAGAAAAGCTTGTTGGTTGAAGAGGTACATGGGATTATTCTAGTGCTGGACAATTTGGATGTCACTCTGAGTGGATGCCCGATTAGTGGAGTTTTACTGTGGAGTGATTAACAGTGACAACTGCTTTTGGTAGTTCTAAACATCGGTTACAAGAGAAAGAGGTAAAGTTGGGAGCCTCACTGATTCTTGGTAGCGTGGAGGAAGCCCACCATCTCCATGGCCTGTTTCAAACGTTCAAAGTCATGCTTGAGATCCTCACCGTCGTCAATACAAAAATTTTCCTTCTGGAAGAATGGGAACAGACAGACAATATTAGAGGATGGCAGGAGAGGTAGAGGCAGCGGAGGCTAACTGAAGGCGCTGGAGGGGAGTGGAGAAATACAGAGAGCCAGTGGGATGGGGGTGACAAAGGGGGAGAGGGGGGCAGGGAGGAAGGAGGGAAGGGGAGAAGGGGTGAACATGGAAGGAGGGAAGATAGAGAAGGGGAAGAAGGAGAGATGGAGAATGGGAGGGAGATAGGGGAAAGATGTGGGTGGGGAATGAGGAAGATGAGGAGGGGAAAAATGAGGGAGGGGGAAGACGGGGAGGGGGGAAGACGGGGAGGGGGGAAGACGGGGAGGGGGGAAGACGGGGAGGGGGGAAGACGAGGAGGGGGGAAGACGGGGAGGGGGGAAGACGGGGAGGGGGGAAGAAGGGGAGGGGGGAAGAAGAGGAGGGGGGAAGGGGAGGGGGAAGACGGGAGGGGGAAGACGGGGAGGGGAGAGAAGTCGGGGAGGGGAGAGAAGTCGGGGAGGGGAGAGAAGTCGGGGAGGGGAGAGAAGTCGGGGAGGGGAGAGAAGTCGGGGAGGGGTTAGACGGGGAGGGGAGGGAAGTCGGGGAGGGGTTAGACGGGGAGGGGAGGGAAGTCGGGGAGGGGAGGGAAGTCAGGGAGGGGAGGGAAGTCGGGGAGGGGAGGGAAGTCGGGGAGGGGAGGGAAGTCGGGGAGGGGAGGGAAGTCGGGGAGGGGAGGGAAGTCGGGGAGGGAAGTCGGGGAGGGGAGGGAAGTCAGGGAGGGGAGGGAAGTCAGGGAGGGAAGGGAAGATTCGGAAGGGAGGGAAGATTCGGAAGGGAGGGAAGATTTGGAAGGGAGGGAATATGGGGAAGGAAGAGGATGGGGAAGAAGGGGTAGAGAGCTAGACAGTGGAGTAGTTACCACAGAGGCCTGTCACTTGGCAGCCGACCTGGTGTTACAGCCCTACCTGGTTGAGGTAGTGATAATGTTCTGGTTGCTGCAGATGAAAGTTCCTGCGTTCCTCCTCACTGGCCCCCATCAACAGGTAATAAAAAACATGATAGTTCCTGCAAAAGATAAAGGTCCAGCAGAAATTGAGGATGGCCAAAGAAAGGAAAAACAAAAGGCAAAACATTAACTCCCATTACAAAACTGTTAATGAAGGTGGGGTGATTACGGGTTACAGCCTCCATGTGTGGGGGATAAGAGGATGGGTCACTTGGGTAACACTCCGGGTCCATGAGGCTTTGAGATCAGGACTGGGTCGAGATGCAATGTTTCTTGCCTGTCCGACCTCGCTGTGGGTACTGACCCGGTGTAGGAAGGCTGCCCCAGCACAAAAACACTGAACCGTGGCAAGGAGTCAATGTGGTGAGGAGAGGAGGAGAAAACAGAGGAGATGGGAAGTCAATCTCCAATCCTGATTCACCAGGCCAATCAGCTGGGTGTGACCAAGTTTCGGAATCCTGTACAACTCGCACATCTGTCACACCAGATCAGCCACAGTGAAAGCAGCCGGGTTAAGATCTGCCAAGCCAGGCAGAGAAACAGAGAGAGGAGCCCACGCCTCTCACTATCCCTTTGTCACCTCCCACCCCCCCCCCCTTAGTTCTCTCTGTCACTCTTGGCAGCGTGTAAACCAACACCAGCTCCACACGCTTTGATCTCCGGCATCAGCTCTCTGGCAGGGCTGCTTTGCTCACCAATCAAAATGCCTCCTGACAGGAGGTCGCACAAGGTCACCCTGTACGGGTCATCGAGTCAATGGCCACCTCAGCCCATTTTACCTCTCATCTGCTTCCTGTGACACCAAGCGGGATTTCTCCAGGAGATATTTCTCCACAACTGCCCTGGAAAAGGAGAGAAAGTTAACCTCGGGGAGTGACATACATACAGCACGGTAACAAGCCATATTGGTGCACGAGCACATGCCAACCAATTATACCCAATTGATTGGAAACCCACGAAAACACGGGGAGAATGTACAAACTCCTTTGCAGACAGCACGGAATTTGAACCCTGGACCCGATCGCTGGTGCGGTAACAGCGTAGCGCTGCTACGCAAACCGTGCCACCTGTGAGAACCGTGGTTTTAATTAAATGGTATAGGAAGGGCAAAGGCAACATTTGTAAAACAGATGTGAAAATGTGAGCCTCTTCACATGTTCAAGTGTGAAAAGAGTCACTGTCTGACTGTAGAAACCAAAACCTGTCTGACTTCACAGAAACACAAAAATAGCAAACTCAATCAAATGTACATGGTGGATGATTGGGAACAGGAGGGGACAAGGAGGAGCATTGAGAGCATTGGGGACGGGGAGGAGTGTTGGCAACAGGAGGGGACGGGGAGGAGTGTTGAGAACAGGAGGGGGTGGGGAGGAGCATTGGGAACAGGAAGGGATGGGGAGGAGCATTGGGAACAGTAGGGGACAGGGAGGAGCATTGGGAACAGGAGGGGACAGGGAGGAGCGTTGGGAACAGGAGGGGACAAGGAGGAGAGTTGGGAACAAGAGGGGACGGGGAGGAGTGTTGGGAACAGGAGGGGATGGGGAGGAGCATTGGGAACAGGAGGGGACGGGGAGGAGTGTTGGGAACAGTAGGGGATGGCGAGGAGTGGACTTGGTGAGGGCACTGAGAGGGCTGGCACGTAGCAGAGGGCTGGGGAGTGGGAAGGAGAGAGGGGAACAAAAAAGAAAATCAGGACTAGAGGTAATAAAAGAAGGAGAAGTGAGAGCCAGAGGTGGGAATGGAGGAAGGGTAGGAGAATGAGGGTGATGCAAGGTTTGGTGTGCAAGGCCAAGAGTAGAGTCTTTGCTGGGAATTGAATCATTCCACAGTACAGCGCAGGAGCAGGTCCCTCAGCCCACATCTGTACCCAACATGATGTCCAAAACTCTGCTGCAAGGACTTCATCGTCATATCCTCAAGGTAGGGATTGGGGCTCTCCTTTTTGTTGCATTCTCACCATGACCATCACATCACTCACCCTCGGACGAGTCCGTTTTCCAAGTAGCTGACTTGGATGAACTTGCCGAACCTGCTCGAGTTGTTGTTGTGAGCGGTTTTTGCATTTCCAAAGGCCTGTCAAGATAGAGTACAGGAGTTCATTCGTTTCAAGAGGAATAGAATGCAAGGGCAGGGATGTAATGTTGAGGCTTTGTGAGGCACTGGTGAGACTTCACTTGGAGTATCGTGAGCGGATTGGGCTCCTCATTTAAGAAATTATGTGCTGACGTTGGAGAGGGTTCAGAGGAGGTTCACAAGGATGGTTCTGGCAATGAAAGGGTTACCATATGAGGAGTGTTTGATGGTTCTTGGCCTGTACTTGGGGGGGGTTTCATTAAAACATTTAGAATGTTGAAAGGCATGACCAGAGTAGATGTAGAAAGGTTATTTCTCATGGTGGGAGAGTCTAGGACAAGAGGGTGCAACTTCAGGATTGAAGGGCGTCCACTTAAAACAGAGATGCAGAGGGATTTCTTTGGCCAGAGGAGACCAAGTCATTGGGTGTACTTAAGGGGGAGATTGATAGATTCTTGATGAGCCAGGACTTCAAAGGTTATGGGGAGAAGGCCAGGCAGTGGGGTTGAGTGGGAAAATGGATCAGCTCATGATTGAATGGTGGGGCAGACTCAATGGGCTGAATGGCCTGTTTCTGCTCCTAGTGGTCCCACAGAGTTGGCATCAACTGTAAATCATAGACTTTCCTCTTCATCCTTCTTTCCCCTCACTAATTTTTTTCAATTTAAATTTACACACACAGCACCACAAGTCTGTGCCGCCCAATTTACACCCAATTAACCTACACCCCCTGGTAAGTTTTTTTTTCAGAACATTTTCATGCTTTATTTCACAAATATTAAAACATCTCACTTGTCACATATACAAAATAGGAACATTTTTAGTTGTCATTGTTTTATTTTTTTTTAAACTTTATTTAAGATTTTATAACATGAATAAAATAAAAGATTACATTTAAAAAGAATAAAAGTAAGATAATAGAATTACAGTACCACATCGGTAAACTAAATAAACTAACCCCCCCCAATAATTATTACACAACATTAATAACCTAACTTAAAATTAGTCTAACCCCCCCCCAAAATAAAGAGTGAAGAGTTAATAAAGTGAACATTATATATAAGAAAAAAAAGCCCACTTACAAAAAAAAACATAACAAGTAAAGATACTAACAAAAAAAAGTTATCAATACTAAAATATCACATTTAAAAACATATTTAAAGCAAACTTAAATGCATATATTTAACAAACGGGGTCCACTTTAACCTATAAAAAGACATCCTATCCTGAATTGAAAAAGATATCCTTTCCGTGGTCAAACAGGATTTCATCTCCAAATGCCACCTATCTAAAGTTAATATATTTCTGTCTTTCCAAGTAAGTGCTATACATTTCTTGGCCACAGCTAAAGCTAAATAGATAAAGGAAATCTGATAATCCTTTAAACCTAAATCAATTAGTGATTGCATATTCCCTAATAAAAATATATCAGGATCTAATACAAGACAGATATTATATAAACTATTAAATATAGATTGAATACCCTTCCAAAACTGTTGCAATCGATCACAAAGCCAGACAGTGTGCAAAAAAAGTATTAGCCGTCTGGTCACAACGAAAACAGCAATCTGACTTACTAAGGCCAAACTTTTTTAGTTTCTCCAGTGTTAAATATAACTGATGTATAAAATTATAATTAATCATCGCTAATCTAGCATTAATCAATTTCCAAATACTATTCTGGCAAATTTCCATCCAGGCTTCTTCAGCTATTGTAAAACCTAAATCTTTTCCCCATTTCAACTTATCTTTATCCCAATCTTTTTTACTTTCAGTTTCTTGTAAAATACAATACAAATCAGATATATATCCCTTTTTTGGTATTGAAAGTACATATTCCTCAAAATTAGAATCAGGCAGTGAGATCATATGACGACCACATATCTACCCCCTGATGAGTTTTGAACAGTGCGAGGAAACCGGAGCCCCCAGGAAAAACCCCCATGCAAACATGGGGAGACGTACAAACTCCTCACTGACATCACAGAATTCAAATCCTGGTCCCGATTCCTGGCACTATAAAGGCATTGCACTAACCGCTACGCCAATTGTGCAGCCCGTTCTCTCTACGTAGCAGCCTGAACAAGGCCCAGTGTTCTCCAGGAGGCCAGAAACCCAGTTGGAGAACTTGATGGCCAGGTGCAATGTGTCCCACCCCTCTATGACAACCAACTTAGGTGAAGCTTGGCCTGGCGGTTTAGCTTGCTTCAATATTCACCTGGAATGCCATGTTGCACTTGCCTAGATTCAAGCTCTCATTCCTGCTTCAGCTGAAAACTTTTGGGCCATTTTCCAACACATTTCCTCAGGGGACAGTCTCCCTGCCTCCCTATGGCCATTCACAAACCCACACTAGATTGACCTGAAGCAACTCCCGCAGAAATTCACTAAAAGACACAGTCACCCTCCTGCTCTTTGCTGAGTCTTAAAATGGCTCTAGCAAGTGTAAAGGCTTCCCAGTTACAGTGCAGGCTACAGGGAATGCAATCCTGCTGCTCTCCACATTCCCATTCAAGCAAATCCTGGAACAAGCTTGACAGGCTTCAGAAATACAAAAACTCATTCAAGGAACTGATCAATGTGTTCTCTGAGAAGCTGGCAGTTTCTTGAAATGGTGAGATCATCAGTTCAAAATCAAACCCCAGCTCCAACATCCTCAACACAATTAAATGCTTGGAAGCAACCTGGTCATATCACCAAGCAAGCCTTGGAACAGTGGTGGAAGTGAGGAGTTTGAGGAGATTTGGTAGGTCACCAAAAACTTCCACAGGTGTGCTGTGAAGAGCATTCTGGATGCTTGCATCACTGTCCAGTATGGAGATACCAATACTCAGGTCAAGAAAAAAAATATTCCAGAGGGTTGTTAACTTGACCTGTGACATCACGGGCACCAGACTTCACTCCATCGAGAACATCTACAAGAAGCGGTGTCTTAAGAAAGCAGCCTCTATCCTCAAGGACCCCCACCACCCAGGCCATGCCCACTTCACTCTGCTACCATTGGAGAAAAGGTACAGGACCCCGAAGACGAGCACTCAGCAGCACAAGGACAGCTTCTTCCTCTCTGCCATCAGATTCCTGAATGGACAATGAACCAAAGACAAAAACACTGTCTTTTTTTCTTTTTCTTGCACTATTTTTATTTATTTTGAATTGCAATTTATGCATTGTAATGTTGCTGCAAACAACAAATTTCGTGACGTGTTCGTGACCATAAATTCCGATTCTGAATATAGGGAGTTCAAATCTCTAGTTCTGCCCCTGGGAAATTTGAATTCAGTTAATTAAACAAGGCTCCCTTGTGATAGCCAGGAAACTACCAACTTGCTGTTAAAAATCTATCTGATTTGCTAATCTTCTTCAGGGAAGGAAATCTGCACTCCTTATCTGGAGCTGCTGTATGTAACTGTAGAGAATGGTGTGACAAGGGCAGTTTGAGGTGGGGACTATAAGGTGGAACAGAGGCAATTACTAGATCATGAGACATTGTGGTCACAAAAATGCTCCAGACCAGGTCAAGGCAGCATTGACTACCCTATCAGACCTTTAGATTTTTTCAACAGACCCACAGCTTCATCTTTCATAGATTTGGTGAAATATACATGTCCGTACTGCACCATGTGGCCAGGGCAAAGATTTCTTGAATGGGAGCAGTGCAGGACCAGGATTGTGTTGGTGGCTACAGGACACAGAGCAAACTCATCACTGACCCAGGACATGGAATTAACCTCAAAAGAGTGAACTTAAGAAATAGAAGCAGTAGTCGGCCATCTGGCCCGTCGAGCCTGCTCTGCCATTCATTGAGATCTTGGCTCATCTCCACCTACCTGCCTTTTCCCCATGTCCTTTAATTTCCCTACTATGCAAAAATCTATCCAACCTTGTCTTAGACACGTTTACTGAGCAGCAAATTCCACAGATTCACCACCCTCTGCGAAAAGCAGTTCCTCCTCGTCTCCGTCCTAAATCTACTACCCTGAATCTTGAGGCTATGTCCCCTAGTTCTAATCTCCCCCACCAATGGAAATAACCTGCATCCTTCTTATTTATGCCTTTCTTAATCTTCTACAAGATCCCCTCTCATTCTTCTAAATTCCAGCGAGTACAGTCCCCGATGACTTAATTTCTCCTCATAGGCCAACTCCTTCATCTCTAGAATCAACCTGGTGAACCTCTTCTGCACTGCCTCCAAAGCCAGTACATTCTTCCTCAAGTAAGGAGGCCAGAATCGTCCAGACGTGGCCTCCCCAGCATAACCTCCCTGCTCCTAAACTCATTCCCACTCGCAATGAAGGCCAATGTACCATTTGCCTTTTTGACAGCCTGCTGCACCTGCAAACCAACTTTTTGCAATTCATTCTCAAGCGCTCCCAATTGCTCAGCACGGGAGCATCAGGTTTACTGTCAGAGTACATACATGACATCACATGCAACCCTGAGATTCCTTTTTCCTGCGGGTGCCGCAGAATTACCACTAATTGATAGTGCAAAATAATAACTGTACACAGTGTAAACTTGTAAACAAATTAAAGATCTGTTAACAGGTAACGAATGTAAACTGACTGTGCAAAAAGGGAGAGCAAAGAAAAATCATTAAAATGCAAAGTGAGAGTCCTTAAATGAGTCCCTGATTGAGTTTATTGTTGATGGTGGAGGGGGAGCAGCTGTTCCTGAACCTGGTGGTACAAGTTTTGTGACACCTATACCTTTTTCCTGATGGTAGCAACGAGAACAGAGCGTGTGCTGGGTGGTGTGATTGCTGCTGTTCTCCAATGGCAGCGTTGCCTGTAGAGGTTCTCGATAGTGGGGAGGGTTTTGCCCGCGAGTCCTGGGCTGCGCTCACTACCTTTTGGAGGGCTTTATTCTCAGGGGTATTGGTGTTCCCATACCAGACCGTGATGCAGCCAGTCAGCACACTTTCTACCACACCACTGTAGAAATTTGCCAGGGTTTCTGGTGTTATACCAAACCCTGCAAACTCTTGAGGAAGTCGAGGCTGCAATCGCTTGGCATTTAAATAATAATCTGAAACTTGAGAGTTTAGAATTAACATTCCATCCTTCATACAACAAGTTCACTTCTCTTTCTGGGTTCTAGCTTACTTCTCGTCTCCCGCCTCCTCCACAGCTGGAGCCAGCAGTCCAGGTGGTGGGAACAGTACAGCACCCATTGCAAACACAGGAGACCATAAGATGCAGCAGCAGGATCAGTGAGGCCTGGGCAGGTCAACAGATGCCTGCGCACACTCACTTCACACTGCCTCCTGCACACACCAGGATCTCTCCAGCTCATTATCCTCTCAGACCATTCCAAGAAGATCATTTCAACAGTTTAAAAATGGATGCAAAAAAGGAGTAGGAAGGAAATATTGAATGTCAGAGAGCAGATGTGAGAGAAAGGAAAAGAGAACAAGAGAAGGCAAGGGAGAGAAAGAGAGAACAGATTAGGAATCTCTAGCTGAGTAAGTTTGTGCCTGCTCTTTCACAGACTCTGTAATCAGTCCCACTCCCTTGCTAAAGTTTCCCTTCAATTATTCCATCAAATTTTTTCTGCAAGTTCCTGTTGAATCTGCTTCCATGGCCCTTTCAAGCTCCAGATCAACGCTTGCTATAAAAAGAAATGTCATTATACGATAGAGACATGTTGGGGAGAAGAGAGAGAGAGTGCACAATCAGTGCTCAGTCTGACATTCAGTCATTCACTGAATGAATCACTTTTAAAGACCAGGAATGAGGGCATAATGAGCAAGTTTCCACCATGACACCGAGACAAGTTAGTTTGCCTATCTTTACAACTTGGTAGTTGTGGGAGAACCTTTGGGCCAGAACTCCAGAAGACACCCCCACTCTCATTAGTAGAAGAAGCTTTATGTTTACTTAAACACACAACATGTACCGTCTTTTCTCTACCCCTTCCTCACACTCCTTCATTCTATCCTGGACGCTATCCCCTCTATCCAGCCCCAACAATGTCTTCCACCCTGTCCTGGTGCCCTGACCCTCTTTCCCAACACCTTTACCCTGTTCGGCACACAACCCCCTGGATTTACTTCTATCCTGTACTGGATGCAATCTCCGACAACTCAGTCACAGCACGGCACAGTCCCTTTAGCCCGACTCATCCATACTTGCTCCTCCGATTTGCCTGAAAATTTTAGATTGCTTCCACTGTATTCTGGGCTCAGTCTCTTTTTCCTCTACGGCTCCACCATGTCTCAAATCTTACCCATCGTGCACCCCACACCCTCTACCGCATGCCCTCCAATTGATTCCACCCTCTTCAAGTTCCTTTGTGTCCTTCACTTTTCGTGGACTCTCGAGCTAGTCCTCTTTAACCCAAGTTGAAGGAGGGGGTCTGCAGTTGACTCGAGGCCAGGAACCCACATAGGCTGTGGGCTGCTGGCGACTGCGATCGAGGGACTCCCACTACGCTGCGAACTGCTGGAGGCTGGCTGAAGGGGTACCAGGTGTCGGAACTGGGATGCGAGAGGATGCTAAGGGTGCTGAAGGCTTCCTGACCCTTGTCAGAGGTTGGGACCTGGAGCTCGGCTGCTGATGGTTTGGACTGGACTCTGTGTGGCTGCAGGGCTGAGGAAACACCAGAGGCGAATCCACAGACACTCGGTGACTCTTGAGGGTAGACTCTCTTTTGCTTCTCTTTCTCCGACTGTAAGAGACTCTAATGCAGTTTCTGCCGATGGCGAATCTGTCTGCCTTATGGCAGATGAAAACAAATTCCATGTAATATTGCCCTGACAATAAATTGAATCTTGAATCTTATCTTGTGTGAAATGCCACCCACTGGGTACCATCCAGAATATGTCCCTCTCCCTCAGCCTCATAGCAACTCCCTGTCCCACCGTCGCTCTAAACCCTCAAGTCCAGGAAACACTCAGTGACAGGGAACTCAGCTGGAGGTAATCACATGATCAGGCCCAAACACTCAAAGGCCAATGCCCGGACTTTTGCAGACTGAACAAACCTCATCCTACCTCCCTGTGATGGAAGCTGCACTGCGTCTCACATCGTCAGATCACTTTTAAATTTAGATGCTTTGTAAATCAATCTGCACCCTTTGTAATAACAGACCAGCACAAAATAAATACCAAGTAAAATAAGATCCCCATATGAATTAAATTATAGACTGCAATACAGAGGCAAATCCGCAAAACCCCTGCCAACGTCCTTGTTTAAAATCCTGAATTCACCACAGGCTCCCAAATATGGGAAAAGCCCTCAAAAGGCAACATGCAGCCAGCACCCCTCCCCCCCCAACCCTATTAGTCAGCACAGGAAATTGAGACACTTTGAAAGGAGCAGCAAGTTAGAAGGGTTTGCGTGTTTTTGCTTCCTCAGTCTTGATTACACATCTTTAAAAACCACCCCGTCTCTAATTATCCTTCCATCAAACTCAACTGCAGATTTAATTCCTGTCCCTGGAGAGGTCCACACTGAACCAACAGAGCTAACGTCCATTAATCCTTCAAGCTTCAGTGAGATTCCTTCTGAAGGCAACACAGGCAGGAAAGATCTTCCGAGATAGTGATTCGTATTTGCTCACCCTCCCCACCTCTAATCCCCCTAGTGATCACCTCTCCAATTATGCACAGAATGGGGAGATGATTTAAACCTGCTTTCAATGAGGAAGGAGTTGAAGGAAGAATAAACACCGGTCACAACTTCTGACACTCTCACTCAGCTCAGGACTGGCTCCTTTCCACTTTCTGCGAAATGACGTATTGGGAGTTATTTCGGTCTCCAAAACTTCCTCCCTAGAATATGCTGTCCCAGAGAGGTCGGATCAAGAGTCTGAGCTCTGAATTCTCAGCTCACTCTGACATCAGCCATTAATCTGAAGGAGCTAATGTATCTTAGATTCTGAACTTTAAATGAATGGGAGGGGAGGTAGGGAGGGTGGGATGGGGAGGTAGGGAGGGTGGGATGGGAAGAGGGAGGGGGGGGAGAAAATGACACTGTATATATTTGAAAAGGAAAATGTATGTATCTTGATCAATGTGGTTTATAGTGTGAAAAATAAAAAATTTAAAAAAACAAAAATCTGAAGGAGCAAGACCTCAGCTTCAATTATGCAGCTTAATAATATATTTCAGTAACTGGGAGGGAGGGCAGGGCTTGGGCCTGAGAAAAGAGTGAAGAGACAGTCATACAGGTAAGGAGAGACAGGTTCGAGTAGAGGCAAAGGGGAAGAGAAAGGACTCGCACTTCCACAAGTCCTTTGCAGCCAATCAACCTTTTGAACTGCTGTGACTAATGTAAAGCAGCAGATAATCTGCAATTTGTCTCTGTAGCTCATTTACATAAAGCCAGAGCCCACAAGATTTAGCAATAGGCCATTGTGCCCCTTTCGGGACTGTTCAGCTGTATAATAGGAACGTGGCCAAACCAGTATTCCCTCAAGTTCACTCTCCCCTGTGCAGGCACTGATTAAAAACTTGGCTCAGGGTTAACGTTCACAATAAGCACATCCTGCAGCAAGGATGTAGCGTCCTCACCTCCATCAGTCAAGCACACCTCCTTCCCCCATAGTCCATTGATTCCCTCTGGTTCCATCTCTCCCATGAGAAGATTCTCTCAGCATTGACCCCCTAAGAACCCTTACATTTTGTTGAGATCGCCACTCATTCTTCTCAACTCCACTGAACAGTATCACATCCCATTTAATTTTTTTTAAAAATCCTTCCCCTTACGATAATTTTACAAAGGAGAAATTCATAAAATTTCCCTGAAATGCCTCCAACGAGTAGGGGGGGGGGGGAGGGAACCAAAACTTTTCTTGCTGTTCTCGCAGAGATCTCACCCGTTGCAGTAAGACTTCTCTCTTTTATACTCCTGAACAACAGTGAGTGACCAGACTTGATTTTAAAAATGGCAGCGCTGCTAGGGGAGTGGGGAGAGGAGGCACACGCTTCCCGTGGAGTCTGTATAAATCGGCTCTGTATAAATTTTAACTGGCCCGTAAAAGGAGCCGACGGTGGTTTTATTTTAAAATCCCGCTACCGCGGGGATCTGGGCCCAAGATGGCGGCGCATGTGATCAGCCACGGCCATGTGGGAGTTGCAGACTGCGGGGAAGCAGATGACTAGGGCAGGGCACCAGAAAACGGGAAGACCGTCCCACGTTGGAGAAGGGGAAGCAGGGGAGATGACCCACAGGACGGTGACCACAGCGGCGGGCCAGTGTGGGGCTCTGAGGCTGAAGAACACAGGCGGCGACTGTTGGCGACTTGAGGCGAGGACCCCACACAGGCTGTGGGTTGCTGTGACTGCTGGAGACTGGCTCGACTGTCCAAAGGGGGTGCCAGATACCGGAACCAAGGTGCGAGAGGGTGCCGAGGGTATTGGAGCTCGGGTTTGGACCAGAGGTGCAGGGGTAAATTTTTAGGTGCCAGAGAGCGTTTCCGAAGTGCCCTGGTGAGCTCCGGCAGCACTGCACCCCTGATTTGGTGTAGGTGTAGAGGCTGCGGGAGCGCTGGAGGCAAATCCACGGACCCTCAGCGACTTTTGCTTCTTTTTCTCTGACTGTAAGGGGTGCTGGGCAATTTCTGCCTACAGCAGACTAAAGGAACTTTCACGTAATATCATATTTTCTGTTTTATTACGTGACAATAAAAGAATCTTGAATCTTGAAATCGACTTCAGTGACTGCTTGATCTGTTTATGTCCCAATCACTCTGTCATTGTGGGATCTTGTTGTGCATTTTGGTGCTCTGTTTCAAAAGCACCTCAGGAATCCAATTTATTGAATTGCAAATGTTTCTTGCTTTTCACTCTATAAAATGAGGGTGGCCAAACTTGCCACTTGTTAAGATATACTTCAGATGCTTGGGAGCCACATCATGAAAAAAAATTACATACATGTTTTAACTTTTGCATACACTTTTTGCTACAAAAATTTCATACAAATATTTAGAAAATATATGTAGGTTAATAATGTTTATTTGTATATGGCATTTTTAAAGTTTCAATAATCACACACACATACATACCAAATGTTTATATTCCTAAGTCCACATCTGGGGCATTGGGAGCTCGGATGGGAGAGCGGCTGAGGGCGTTGGGAGCTCTGGTGGGTGGCCAGGGTGTAGGCGAGATTCCGCAGTCGGGGCGTCGGGAGCTCCGGCGGGCAGGCGGCCTGGATCACACTAACATTCGGCTAATTTCGCTGCCCGCAACTCAGCACACACACACGCCACAATCAGAGGAACGCAAGCTGCGCCCACGAAAACCACCCTCGTTGGCCTTACGATTCCTGCCTCGGCCAACATATTTTGCGAGCTGCACATCGCATGTCAAAGAGCCGCACGTAGCTGGCGAGCCGCAGTTTGGCCGCCCCTGCTATTTTATCATTAGGCCGAGGGCACTATCGCCGCCCATGAAATAACCGCCTGAGCATAATGGAGAAGCTTTGGTTGTAAATCACAACAAGCTCTGAGGAGCAGTGCAGGCAAGAGCAATCACAACAAAGGAGCAGACGCGTGTCACTCGGCAATGTTGGAGGAAGGGTCAGAGTGGACCGTGGGATGTGGCAGAAGAGAGTCTAACATTTTCTTCCCTCGTTGTTGGAATTAATGACAATACTCTGAGGCATAAATAAGTGCTGCAGACAGCATCAGTGCTTGGGAATGTGGTAGCATGGCAAAGTGCTCACAGCAGTTTCCTGCTCAACCATGCCCACGGGAATACCCAAGGCAGACAGCACAGTGCAAAATGATACCCCAAGGTCCTAAAGTCAGTCTGCTGTAATGGGAAACCAATACACTGAGGGAGAAAGGCTCAATCCTGACAGTCACAATAAAATCTCCACAGGCATAGGGTGGGGGGAGTGAGAGGGGGTAGAGAGAAAAAGAAAGGGGGGAGTGAGAAAGGGGAAGCAGGAAAGGGCAAGGGGGTGAGGGAGATTGAGGAGGAAGGAAAAAGGATGAGGAGTGGGAAAGGGCGAGGGGGTGTAGGGGTTTGAAGGGGAGGGGGAAAGAGTGATAGAGAGAGAGGGAAAAATGAAGGAGGGAGGAAGTGAGAGGGGGAAAGATTGAGGGGGAATGAGAGGGAGAGGGGGGAACGAGTGGGGGATTTACCCAGATTCTCCCACATCCCACAGTTATGGTGTTTGGGAGATCAAATGACCAGAAAGACCTCCAACATTGCAATGCTTGACAAGTATTAGGTGCTCTATAACGTGCACTCAGTTTGAAATGAATTATTAGATCAAAACGAGTTGTATGAAGTTTCTTACTGCAGGAGCACAGTCAGACAACCCGTCACTGGGCCCTTGGCAGAAGCAGAACAGGAAGGAAGTGTTTTTCTTCCTCTGAGTCGAGCAGGGAATGATGTGTGGTCGGTGAGTGAGTGCAGTGCAGTCCCCCATGACAGCAAACCACCAACCACATTTTCTCTATTCTGACTGTGTCAAGGAGGATCAGAGAGAGCTGAAAGTTTCCAGATTGAGCTGTCGCAACAAGCACAAGATCCAGTAATGGGGGCAGGGAGACCTCCTGCTACATTCTGAAGCCTCCAGGAATTCAATATGCATCTCTAGGATTCCACTGGTGAAACCCAGAGCAGGAAATCATCTCATCATGAGTGGCCCTTACTTTAAAAAAATACATTCCTTTCCCACCTCCTGCTAACCAGCTGCAAGAATCACGGTCACATCAATGAAGGCCAATTAACAGTCAAAAAAAATGTTCAATGTGGTCAAGAAGCACCCATTCACTTTGCAGCTGGCTAGATGTGTAGTGTTTGGGGGCAGGCTGGGACGCCAGTGGAACCAATGAAGAGAGGTGGTCCTGCAGAAATCTTTTATCTCAAATGTCCAACCACAGTTCCTTCAAACTCATTAGCTTTGGGGTGCGGGGGATGAAGTGGGTGGGAAGGGATAGGATACGGTGGGGGTTTAGGGACTGCTGGATGAAGGTGGGTGGAGGTGTGAGGGGGGAGGAAGATGGTCAATGGAGATCAGCAAGTAAGTGGGGCGGAAGTGTAGAGGGGGGAAATGGGACGTACAATGGAATTCAAATAGGAAACTCTAACAACCAGCAAAAAAAAAATCAAGGAAATAAACAAACAAACAAACTGCTTCAAATAAACGAGGCTGGGCAAATGGACCCCACGGGGGAGCTCTGAGACTTTGTTGGACATGTGCAGGTTTGCCCCGCTGAACTGGCAATCCCCCTTAACGTGCGCACATTCTTTGCTCTGTCGCCTCTTGCATGGAGGTGAGCCAGGTTGTCTGCACGAGGAAGGTGAGCCAAGGGCCTGACCGGGACATTTGAGTTGGAGCTGTAGGGATGGGGAAGATGGAAGCAATGTTGAGACTTCACTGGTAAGGGTTGGACTTTAGACACAGCGTATAAGACAACCCCAATTTTGAGGTGACATTTTTAAGTTTCGAGGATCATCCTATACTCTACCATATACAGTAGGTAAAAAATACACATGTTTAAAATTGGCAGGGGATAATTATGGCGGTGGCAGCACGAGCAAACGGGGACCGGATTTAAATATTATAGGTTACAGGAATTACCTGATTAAAGTGTACTTTACCTAATTAAAGACACAATAACAATAGTTTTTTTTCAAATTACTTTACATTTTGCATTGTTACTCTCTTTTAAACGGTATGTTCTGAATGCAGGTGCATTGGTTAGGCATGGGATCTCAGTCAAACGGAATGTTCGCATATCCGACGTCCGTGATCCCCACAGGTGCCGGTTAATGGGGAATTCTACTGTATATGGGTAAAAGAGGGGCTGGAATGAAGGAAGAGAACCTGAGAAAGGAGAGTAGAGCAGAATAAAGGGAGGGGTGGAGAAAGGGAGTGGAGAATTTGAGGTCAGTTGCCAAAATGAAAAAGATCCTCTTCTTACCGAACCTCCATTTTCTGACATTCGGCCAATTTACTATTCGTGCCAATACATGGACTAAAACTCTGCACCTTCTTATCTTATGACTTTTAAGTGGCACCTGGTTGAATCCCTTCTGGAAACCTAAATACATCGCACTTACTGGTTCTAAAGCAACATGCAAATGTGTTGGAGAAACTCAGCAGGTCACGCTGCATTGATGGGAAGGGAACCAATAGTTCAGGCCTGAGCATTTCATCAGGAATCAGGTTGAACAGGTAGATGCATGAATAAAAAGGTTGGGTTGATGGAGCACAGGCTACCAGGTAAAAGGTAGTTGAAGGGAAAGGAGCTGAGTGATAAGTGATGGGGGAGCGATCGAAGGAGCAGGGTAGGCCAAGGGGTTGACGAGTGGGAAGGGATGAGTGAGTGATTAAATCCCAGAGGGGGCAACCCCAGCAGCAATTGGAGAGGGGAGGGGAAGATGTGCCTGGCAGTGGGATCCCATTGTCGGTGGCAGAGATAGGTTGGATACGGAGGCTGGCAGGGTGAGGACAAGGGGAATCCTGTCCTTGTTGCATTTTGGGGCGGGGGGGAGGGGTGGTGAGGGAAGAGACCAGAGCAAGTGTGCGGGAAATAGTGGAGGTGTGAGTGAGGGCTAAATTAAGGGCAGGAAAGGGGAAACCATGCTTTCTGAAGGAGGAGGACATGTCAGAATGAAGGCCTCATTCTGGGAGTAGATGAGGTGGAGATGGAGGAATTGAGAAAAATAAATAGAATCCTCCCTGGGGACAGGGTGAGATGAGGTGTAGTTGAGGTAACTGTGGGAGTTAGTGGATTCATAGAAGATGTCTGTAAGTAGCTTGCCTCCCGTGATGGAGAGAGAGATCAAGAAAGGAGAGACTTTTGCCAGACATGGACCAATTTCTGAGGTGACTTTCATGCCTGGATGTCCCTGGGGAGGAGCTGGTGGTTGCTGGAGGCTTTCTCTGATGGACGGGTAGTTCAGGAGATTGTGTGCTACAGAGCGTGGGATCCTGGTTGGTGAGGCTAATATTTTAATTTATGCTTATTTTCTTGATATTGAAATAAGTCGTTCTAAAACAAAAAAAAATTTCTCATTATGTATCAAACATTTCCTGGAAAGGAATATAGTTAATATCCCTGTAATATATTGCATACAAGTTTTAAAAACTGACAATCTCGTTGTCAATAAACTCCAGAGGGTTAACTCAGCCTGTGACATTACAGGCACCAGACTTCACTCCATCGAGGACATCTACAATGAGTCGGCATCTTAAAAAAGCATCCTCTATCCTGAAGGACCCCCACCCCCCAGGATGCATGAATGACCTCCTTGCATGCTGGCTCAAACCCTGACAACCAGCCAAGTTTGTGCTGGGTTTTAGTCCAGCTTCCAGAGGCGATAGGTCAACTACTGATGACTTGTAAGTGCTTTAATACTGGGACTCAAGCCATGTTAAAGGATGTATCAATCTTACCTCTAGAACCGGTCCAGCACCCAGGATGGTTCTCTCAACTCCACTAGCATAGCCCTTCTGGCTGAGGGCGGTCAAGCAATGGATGAGGAAATTGGTGCTTTGCGTTTTTCCAGAGCCACTCTCCCCTGAGATCACGATGCACTGGTTCACCTGCTTTGTCAGCATGGTGTGATAGGCAACGTCAGCAATGGCAAAGATATGAGGCTCTAACTTTCCCAACTGGTGGTTCTCGTACATCTTCACGTATTTGGGGTTGTAAATTGGCAGAAACTTGAAGGGGTTGATAGCAATGAGGATGCTCCCAGCGTAGGTGTAAATCTTGTGCTTCAGGAAACGAGTCTTGAAGGTTTGGAGGATGGTCTCCTCGGTCAGGGTGGGCAGCTTGCACAGGTCATTGTACAGATGGGGTTCTGGTGGCAGGAAGCCACGCTCGACCAGACTATGCTTCTCCCGCTCCTTGGCCACGAGCTGCAGGTTGATATAACGGATTGTACCATCATTGTTCCTCTCCTGTAGGAGGAAGTAATATCCCTCACTCTGAGAATGTGTTTCCTGCGCCCTGCGGGGCCACAGCAGCACCCGCTGGACTGGTAGGTCATTGGCATCGAGGATCCACTCCTCGCCCCCGGACTCCTTCACCTCAGCCAACACATAGCACTTGGAGGTGTCGAGGTTCAGTTTGCCGGTCACCTCACGGATCACCTCGCCTGCCGTCACATCCTTGGTCGCTGGCAAACAGCAACACACCGAGTTCTCGGTGTAGAGGCTCGGGCAGATCTGAAGGGTGTAGACCTTGTCCTCCCGATTGTCTGAGCCATGTGTAACTTTAATACTCATGTTGCCTCAAGGGTCACAGGGTGGCCTCTCACCATTCCACACTTGCTCAGGGCACAACTCCATCAACCTGCATCATGGAGGGGGAGAGGGAGAGGGGGAAAGCAATAGGCAGAAAGAGGGAAGGGAGGAGAGTGCGAGGGAAAGAGAAAGAGAGAAAGGATTATTCAACATTACGTTGATGCATTTTGAGTTTGAGAGCAAATTAATTCATACTTTTTTCCCAGTAAAATGTATTTTGGTTTATCTCAATATTCAGAGGAGGCTCCAGTGTTCAAAGCACTGGTCCTCTAGACCAGGGGTTGCGAGTTCGTTCCTCGCTGGGGCCTCATTTCTGTGAGGGATGCTGGACAAAGTGGTGACTCTGCCTTCCTTACAGTAGACAAAGTTTTTTTAAAAATTGAAAATGAACCCCCCTCTTACCTTTCTCTTCCCTGTCTCCCCCCAACTCACTTTGCCTCACTCTATCACATCTCTCTCCCTCCTCCCCCCTCATTCCCATTCTTCCCCCTCCCCCACTCTCTGCCCTTGCTCTCTCCTCTCTCACTTCTTTCTCTCTCCCATTGTCCTCTACCCTCTCCCCCTCTCTCTCTCCCTCCTTCTCTCTTTACCCACTGTCTCTACCCCTCTCTCTTTCTCCCCCTTGCTCATCTGCCTCTCTCTCTTTCTCCCCCTCTCCAATGACTAGTGGAGTTCCACAGGGATCTGTTCTGCGACCCCTGCTCTTTGTGATTTTTATAAATAATTTGGATGAAGATGCAGAAGGATGGGTCAGTAAGTTTGCAGATGATACGAAGGTTGGAGGAATTGCGGATGGAGCTGAAGTCCTGTAGACAGGATGCACAGTTGGGCAGAAAAGTGACAGATGGATTTCAATCCGGATAAAGTGTGAGATGATGCATTTTGGAAGAACAAACCAGAAGGCTGAGTATAGGGTTAATGGTCAGTTGCTTCTTAATTGGCTGCGTGGGAGAAAACAGAGTATGGTATTGGATGAAGGCCTGTGACAAGTGGTGTGCCTCAAGGGTCCATGTTGAGACCATTGTTGTTTGTTGTCTATATCAATGATCTGGATGATAATGTGGTAAATTGGATCAGCAAGTTTGCTGATAACACAAAGATAGGAGGCGCTGTGAACAGTGAGGAAGATTCTTACAAGTAGACAAAGTTAAAGAATTTCATTTATGTTACATTCTAAATGTAGTATTATGCGACAATAATGGAACCTTTTTCTTTTACCTTTACCATTTTCCAGCCAAGGAGCTGAAATTGCTATTCATTACAGAAAGTCTGAAGGTGGTGTAGTAGCAAATACCATAACTGATATTGCAAACAGTCATCCAGGGTTGGGGTCTGCAAGAAGCAGCAGAAAATCCTCCCTCTCTCTGTCTGCCTTTCATCCTGGCTCTGGGTGGATCACCTCAGTGTTTTTTTTTGAGCGGTACCTTAGTCTGATGCCCAAGGTGTGGAGGAATTCTGATTTATTGTCCGAGAACATTCATGGCATCACATACAATCCTGAGATTCTTTTTCCTGCAGGTGAGGCAGAATTGCCACTTTAACCATATAACAATTACAGCACGGAAACAGGCCAATTTGGCCCTTCTAGCCCTTGCTGATCCAAGTACCCTCCTCTAATCCACTTACCAGCACTCTGCCCATATCCCTCCACCCCCCTCCATATACTTATCCAACTCTTTCTTAAATGACAAAACTGACCCTGCCTCCACCACCTTCCCCGGAAGCCCATTCCACACAGTAACCACTCTCTGAGTAAAGAAGTTCCCCCTCATGTTACTCCTAAACCTTTACTCGTCAACTCTCAACCCATGACTTCTTGTATCCATCTCTCCTACTCTCAAGGAAAAGCCTTTCCACATCAACTCTATCTATCCCTCTCATTATCTTAAACATCTCTATCAAATCCCATCTCAGCCTTCTACGTTCCAAGAAATAAAGACCTAATTTGCTCAATCTCTCCTTGTATTCCGGATGCTCAAACCCAGGCAACATTTTTGTAAATCTTCTCTGCACTCTCTCTATCTTGTTAATATCCTTCCTATAAATCAGTGACCAGAACTGCACACAGTACTCTAAATTTGGCCTCACCAATGCCTTGCAGTTTCATCATTACTTCCCAACTCCTATATTCTATGCACTGATTTATATAGGCAAGCATACTAAAGGCCTTCTTCACCACCCTATCCACATGCGCTCCTACCTTCAGGGAACAATGCACCGTTATTCCTAGATCTTTCTGCTCCACTGCATTCTTCAATGCCCTCCCATTTACCAAATATGTCTTGCTTGATTATTCCTTCCAAAATGGAGCACCTCACACTTATCAGTATTAAACTCCATCTGCCATCTTTCTGCCCACTCCTCTAAGCAGTTTAAATCCCTCTGCAATCTTTGAAAACCCTCTTCATCATCCAAAATTCCCCCTATTTTAGTATCATCTGCATATTTACTAATCCAATTTACCGCCCCATCCTCCATATCATTATATGACAACCAGCAACGGCCCCAATACCAAACCCTGAGGTACACCGCTTGTCACTGGCCTCCAACCTGACAAACTCTCTGGCACCTTCCTTCCAGCCATTTGACTATCTCCAAATTAATGCCCAAGGACTTAGCCTTCCTAACTAACCTCCCATGCGGAACCTTATCAAAGGCCTTACTGAAGTCCATAGAGACAACATCCACTGCTCTACCCTCATCAACATTCCTAGTCATCTCTTCAAAAAATTCAACAAGATTGGTCAAACATGACCTTCCACGCACAAATCTGTGTTGAGTGTCCCTGATCAGTCCCTGTCCCTCCATATACTTATATATATTATTTCTAAGAACGCTTTCCATCAATTTACCTACCACAGATGCCAAACTTACAGGCCGATAATTGCTAGGCTTGCTCCTCGAAACCTTTTTAAACAAAGGAACCACATGCGCAACACGGCACTATACCCGTCTCTAATGACATTTGAAAAATCACTGCCAGGACCTCTGCTATTTCCTCACTAACTTCTCTCAAGGTCCTGGGGAAAATCCTGTCAGGACCTGGAGATTTATCCACCTTTATACGTTTCAAAAGCTCCAGTACTACCTCTTTCTTAATCATTATAGTCTCCATATTTACCCCCTTTGCCTCATTTACCCTGCACAGTTCAATATCCTTCTCCTCAGTAAATACTGAGGTAAAGAAATTCTACAAGACCTCTACCATCTTTTTTGGCTCCACACACATTTGTCCTTTCTGATTCTCTATTGGACCAATTTTGTCTCTCACTTCCCTTTTGCTATTTACATATTTGTAGAAACCCTTTGGATTTATTTTCACCCTACTTGCTATAGCCACCTCATACCTTCTTTTAGCTTTTCTAATTTCTTTCTTAATTGGTAGTGCAAAAAAAAACTGATTCAATGTACACATGTAAACAAATAAAGAAATATAAACAAACTGACTGCAATACAGAGAGGAAAAAAAATCAATAAAGTGCAAAAGGAAGAGTCCTTAAATGAGCCCCTGATTGAGTTTGTTGTTGAGGAGTCTAATGGTAGAGGGGGAGCAGCTGTTCCTGAACGTGCGGGTGTGAGTCTTGCGGTACCGATACCTCTTTCCTGATGGTTGCAGCAAGAACAGAGCATGCGCTGGATCCTTGATGATTGTTGCTGCTCTCCGGCGGCAGCGTTCCCTGTAGATGTTCTCGATGGTGGGGAGGGTTTTGCCTTTGAGGTCCTGGGCTGTGTCCATTTCCAGCTTCAGGGCTTTCTGTTCATGGGCATTGGTGTCCATGTACCAAACCAGCAGGTAACATGGAGGAGCCCACAGAGGATTGTTCTGCCATCAATCCTCAGAGTGGAATTATGGAAGAGGTGGACTTATCACGCCAGCTGTCGGCAGCAGTCATGTAGAGGAGATTGGCAGGTGCAGGGGAGGTGACTTGCAGATGATGCATCAGACCAGCAGGTGTTTCCTGCAACAAGGATCAGCTGAGGGACTAGATTAGCCTGAACTGCTGATAGTTCAGTGGGACTCCCAGCCAAAGGCAGTGAGAACTTTGTATGGAGACTGTGGAGTTCCTCTATCTGGGAGTTTCCCCAAACCCAAAGCAAACTAGCAGGAATTGGTGCAGAAAGTCACCAGGACTTCTCCAAGTACTTTCCTACAGGGACTGAGCACTGGTCATAAAATTAGTTGTGGGGGTCCAGAGCTTGTGGGCTTTGAGCTGAGGAGAGACTGGATCCTGACTACAGCTTTGAATCTCTTAAGTCGATTAGGCAGTCAGTGTGTATCCATGTCCAGGTTGGAACAAGCCTTCTATTGTTCTCAAAATAGATAACTGATGATCCAACTTCCTCCCAGATGTTTACTGCTTGATGGTGTAACTTCTGTCATCAGTGACCCTGTTTTCAAGATGTTATAAAGCACCCATTGACAAATGGCAGCCCCACCCCACCCCACCCACCCCCCGGGAAATAGAAGCCCATCTTCTTCTGGGATGTTTTCTAAATTGTTCATCTTCAGACAGAGGGCACTGATGCTGATGGAAGGGCCCTGGACATTAGCACCACAGTGTTTGGAGGCAGATTGGATGAAGGAGATGCCTGCTGTTTGATAACTCCTTGCAGTAAAGCCCCTGGAGACCTCATCACTGGGTATCACAGTGGCTCAAGATGGAGATCCTGATTGAGCTGATGCCCACGGCAGGTGTGGCTCATCAGACCAGGCTCCGAGACCCCCCCCAGACAGAACTCACACCTCAGCTCATCTCTTGGAAATCCCCTCTGCACCTTTCCATACCGCACAGGGTCGCTTCCTGTATCATACACAAAAGTGCTGGAGAAACTCAGCAGGTCACACAGCATCGATCCCAAGTCAAAGGTCACCAATGTCTCGGGACTGAGGCCCTCATCAGGAAGTTGGAAAGACTGAGTGGTGTTTCCCGAAGTTGCGTGACCTGCCAAGTCCCTGCAGCACTTTTGTGTATTGCACCCAGCCCCAGCATCCACAGATTTTCTTGTTTAACACAGCCCACCATATAGTCTGTTCCTGATCGCTCTCCACTTCCACACCCTGCCGGGATGTGTTGCGACAGCAGGTTCTGCTGTCTGGCAGAGAGGGGTGTCTTCGGTGAAGTCTCACTCCAGGTTAGTTGTCCACTTTGGTTTGTGTGGTGATATGTTTCCTCTATTGTCGGTGGTATATATGGAGCTGGTCTGCCCATGGATGACTCATATCCTATGACTCCTCCCCCATGGTCCTGGGCCAGAAAGGTCGAGCCACCTTTCCCTTGCCGCCATTCCTATCCTGGGATCCGGGCCAGCAAGGTTCTTCGGTGTATTCCTTCAGCTTGTCTATGTGGCTACTGGTAGTGCCCTACAGTTTGGGAACATCGAGCTGGTCTATGAAACAATTCAAGGACCTCAGTAATTTCTGCAGGTATGAAAAAGCTCACCTGGTATTCACTGCCCATTGAAACATTTTTAAAAATTTAAACATGCAGCACAATTACAGGCTCTTCCAGCCCACAAGCCTATGCCACCCAATGACACCCACTAGACCTACAACGTTTTGAAGGGTGGGAGGAAACCTACGCAGACACGGGGAGAATGCACAAATTCCTTACAGACAGCCCCAAATTCAAACCCAAGACACTGGACCTGTAACAGCGTTGCACTAACCTCGACACTAAATGGTGCTGCCCACTTTTCTTTTACTTTTCCTCTTTAAAACAGATTTTTTTTGTATCTGCATTTTCCTGTTTTCTTATGTGGGACCTGCCTGTTTAAGATTTCTCTACACTGTGTTCACCCATTTCTTGCATACTGCTGAGCTCTCTTTCTGTTTCCCATTTATTTCCACAGTAAATATCCAATATACCAAGAATATCAATGGATAGGCTCTCCAATACGTTCAAAATGATCCTTCGAACTTGATTTGCAGATCCTTTAGCACTGTATTCCAGTTCTCACCCACAAGTCTTGACCTCCTTTATTAACCTGTGATCTGACCCCTGCATCTGTCCAGAGCTGGGACTCTGATTGCAGAGTCTGTGAGTGTGTCTAATTTAGGAATCCGTACAAGTAGCCCAATCATATAAATGGAATCCATTTCTTAGCTTCTTGCAGTTTCTGCTTAAACTTTCTGTCTATTCTAGTAACAGAATTTTTTTTTTATAATCACTCAGAGGGAGAAAATTAAAGAGATAAAATACAAAGGAGTGGAAAGTAAAGAAATATATTCACAAAATACAAGTATCGTAGGGGACATTTTAGATAATCACAGCACTACTGCCATAGACAACACTACAACCATCCCATGGAGACAGCCCACAGCCCTACCTTTAAGAGAGAAGGGCATGGCCTGAAAATTAACCCCAGGTCTTTCAGTAGTTTAGTCAGCCATTCTTAATGGGGGTCCTAAAGACCCCCTGCCCCTTTGCTGGGAGCCCCAGCACATTTAAGTAAAAGCCTGGTTTTCACTTCACATAACAAATTTTTAATTTTTTTTGTGTGTAGTTGGTAGGAGAGAAGTGCAGAAGAAACTAAAACTTGATAGCTTCACAGGGAAGGGGGCCCATAAACATTGAGCAGAATCCTTGGGGGGGGGGGAAGGGGGTGGTGGTGGAAACATAGCCAAAAGTAACATTGAGAATGGCTGCAAAAGACGTTTGCACTCAGGAGATTTGGAGAAATTCAAACTCTCTTTTTCATGAATAGAAATTGGGAGTCTCTTGCCAATTTTAAGTCCAAAGTCTTTGGTAAGTACTTGAGGATTGTGAGATCAAGAGATCAATAGAATCAGGTCATAGATCAATCAGACCAGACCGGCTTCCTGCTGCTGCTATCTGCCTCCCTTCAGTACTGACAAATGGGAACCCCCCCCCACAGTGAGACAAACAGGCACTCCCACACAAATGTGAGACATTTGGCCCCTTGACCCTGCTCTGTTCATGGAAATGGTGATTGTAGTCCCAATTCCAAAAACTCCACCTACCTCTGACATCAGATGCAATCCCTTCTCTCCCTCCTCCCATCAGGAAATAGGCTAGGGTATGGAAGTGTGCAGCAAAAGGTGTAGAGTTTCTTCGCCATAGCCATCAGGGCCCTGAATGAACCCCTGTACCAGTCATATCACGCTGCCCTTTCTTAGTGCTAATTGATCTTTCTTTTCATTGCAATCCTCTACTCTGCAATTGTGCTCTTTATATTGCTGTATTCTTTTTCCTACGGGAACTTGTTGGCAGGGCAAAAACCTGACTTAACGTACAGATGTAAACAAATAAAGAAATGTAAACAGAGAGAGAAAGAAAAAAAAATCAATGGATTGCAAAAGTAAGAGTTCTTAAATGAATCCCTGACTGAGTTTGTTGTTGAGGAGTCTGATGGTAGAGGGGTAGTAGCTGTTCCTGAACCTGGAGGTGTGAGTCTTCCTATTTTGTGACGAATTACCTTAAACTTCCTCCCCCTTTAAAAGCTATCCAACCTTGCCTTAATTCTTTTTTGAGAAGAGAGCCCCAAGCACATGGCTATTCAAGAGAAAACAATGTTGCTTCATCTCTGCCTGAAGTGAGTGACCACTTATATATAAGCACTAGTACACAACCTTCAGATTTTCAGAAAGGAAACATCCTGCAGTGAGTTTTGTGAAATGAGGAAGTGTGGTTCAGTCATAAACATTTGTTTGTACCTTTTTTCTGAATCCCAGTGACAAAAATCGACACTCATTGACCAATCTGATGTTGCTTTTGTTTGGTAACTTGCAAAGTGACCAGACTGTCCATCATCCGAAGATGGGTGTTGTCAAGCCACCTCAGAATTTTATGTTACAGTCAGGTCAGCACTTCCTCTTCTGATCTCCAGTGGACACAAGACCAGCTTGAAACCTTTCTTCAAAAAATCATCCACACATTCTAGACATCACTTCAGTAAATCTTCACTGAATTCCTGTCAACGTTGACACCTTCCTAAAATAGTGGCCACACAACGCCCTCTGTAACGTAACTCTGTTTTTCTATTCTATTCCTCCAGTAACAAATACAGTAAACCCTTATATCCAGCACTTATGGGGATTGGTAGATGCCAGAGAAGTGCATTTTCCGGTTGCTTGAGACTTACAATGCCTAACTAACAGACCTGCATTAAGAATTAACAGTTTAAAAGACAAAAATACTACGCTGTTCTTGCATTGAACAAACTTCACTGGCATGAATATATTATAAACCTTAAAGCATTTTAGTTTTCAAGATCAGTTTAAGACCAGTTCAAATTCTTTGAAAACATTAAACCATCACTGCATCTGCAGGTTCCTCCACCTTCACAAAGCAGCCCAAAAGACGAACAACATTATAGTTATGAAACCCCCCCCCCCCCCCACACTTACTAAACACTTTAAGAGAGTAACCCCAACGGTGAGCAGCATCAACCAGCTCTTCATCCTGGGCTACACCATTGCTGTTTCACACGACTTTATTCAAACAGCTGCTACGAGCAAAGCCTGACCAAGGCCCTCCCTCCACTGGCTGAATATTTGCTCCCATCTTCACTAAAGATTTACGTGTTACTTCAGAGAACATTTACTTTTACAATTTTAAATGTGCATTTTTCCCCTTATTATTTTAATCATTTTACATTTTTTTTTAATTCCTTGATTTTTGCTTTGTTGGTTACTTGAGGCTGCTGGTTACTTGAGGCTGCTGGTTTCTTGAATTCCAGATACCAGCGGTTTTACTGAAATAACATTGCCAGTTTTGCTAATTATTTGCATCTTGCAAATAACCAGGACATCCAGAGCTGCAGCCCCTCAATGACCAATTAGGAAGTTAAGCTTCAC